>NC_143485.1:7571124-7628220 GCF_027475165.1 Benincasa hispida | reverse complement strand
CACTTAGAATGACAAAACTCTAATTCCACTATCAACCCAAAATTTCAATTTAATTTAATCTCCCATTGAATTAAATTAAAAATTTGATTACAGAAATTGAATTTTTTAATTTGAATTTTATTTTATTTAAATAATTAATTAAAAAAATTTAAATAATTAATTAAACAAATTTAATTAATTTAATAAATAATTTAATATCAAATATTAAATTAATAAAATACCTAGTTTAAACATGAATCACTATTCATGTTAATCAATATTCAAATTATTATTTAAATATTTAGAACTCTCCAATTACGTTTAATTTCAACAAATTTAAATGTTAATTATATCGAATGTAATTATCCAAATCCTAAATTGAATTTGAACATTTCAAATTTACTCAATATTCTAATCCAAGGTTTAATCTTTTACGAGCTAGTAGAGGGACCTTATAAACCTACAGATCATGAGCTCCAATGATTTGAGATTAATTGGTTAAACTCTTTAATCTGATTTAATTAATATTTGTTAACTACCGAGATATAACACTATAGCTCGATAGTTGCACTCGCCTCACTGTAGATATATTTATTTCAACTTGATTTAACCATGATCATTAAGTCGATCCTTGTCGATCCTTCACAAGTCGTTCTTATTTACAACTAGGTCAAAATTACCGTTTTATCCCTATAAATACATCTTGCTCCTTAAGTCACCATTGATCCTCTATTGAATAATTGATTTATATTCCAACTAATAAACCATGTCTCTCTCTATCATGAGAGGGTGTGGCTTCTTTGTTCAAGACCAGGAATCAGTACTTAAGAGAACAACCTATTTGCTAACCCTAGGATAAGAGTAAATTTCATCTTGCAGGACTATGTCCCCAGCTATTTATCCAGTTTTATTCCCAAAGTGAGAGACTTATTGAGCAGTACTGTTGAACTACTCTCACCTATGTAGATCAAAGTATAATCCCGAATAAACAGGGATTCATAGTTAGCTCAGAATTAAGATCGAATTACCCTAGGTCATCGAATTGAAATAGTCAGTTTTATCAGTAAATGGTTGTTATAAACAAAAATGACTATTTCATGGTCCAGTCTTTTGCATAGGATGTCCCCACTCGCATGTCTCCACATGAACGATTTCAAGATCACATCGTTTGTATCAGTATACAAAGTGGGTCGCATCCATAGTGTCCCCAGGATGATGTACTCAATCTCATCCATATACTTATAGATCTTTTAGGGTATATACTATAACTTAATCCTCTTTCATGTCTCTATATAAAGTTAAAGTATTCATACTATAGCCATGGGTTCGTTTATTGGATTTTATAATAGTATGCAATTTCAATAATACTTTTATTGCAAAATAAAATATATTTCATATATTACGAACTGCAAGTTTTAGGACATTCCTAACAAAAAGAACTATATCTAGCTAATACATTTACTAAAAATGTAATATTTGGTCTTGCATTATTAGCAATATATATAATATATCAATTGAACTAAGATATGGTACTTTAGGACTAAGAAGTTCTTCATTATCATTTCGAGGTCGAAAATATCTTTGTTCACATCTAGTGAACGAACTTTCATTGGAATATCCCACCTTCTAAATGCTTAATTTGAAACCAATGCAAAAATTTTGTTTTTTCGAAATTTTTCATCTCAAATTCATTCTTAAGATATTCTATTGCTTTTGAAAGATCTTCAAGAGTTCTAATTATATTTAAGTCATCGACATATACCATTTTAATTACAAATCCTGACTGTGATTACTTTATAAAAATATACTAACAAATTGGATTAATTTGATATCCTTCTTTCAACAAATATCCACTAAAGAGATTGTACTACATTCGTCCTAATTGTTTCAATCCACAGACTCTATAACTTTATTGAATACAATTTCCAATAACTTGATTTATATGGTTTAGGTATCTTAAATTCTTCTGGGCTTCTCATATGAAAATCATTATCAAAAGATTCATATAGATTGTTGTGACTACATCCATAGGATGCATGTCTAGATATTTATACATAGTTAGATCAATTAAATATCTTAGCGTAATTGCATCTATCATTAGAGAACATGTCTCCTCATAATTAATACCAAGTCTTTGTGAAGAATCTTGTGCAAGTACTCTTGTTTTATATCTTGTGACTTCATTATTTTATTTCTTTTTCTCACAAATACCCATTTATATCCCAAAGATTTGACATCTTCTGGTGTTCAGACAACTGGTCCAAAAACTTGACGTTTTGAAAGTGAACTTAATTATGCCTCAATTGCTTCTTTCCACTTAAGCGAATTTTTCTGTGTCGACATTCTTCAATAGACTTTGGTTCAAGATCCTCATTTTCAGATATAATATCAAGAGCAACAATATACACAAAAATTTGTCAATAACTACGTAGTTTAGTTCCATCGTTTCCTGTCATGACATAGTTTAATGAAATCTCATTATTATCTTTAGGTATTTCACATTCCTCATTAGTTATTTCAAGGATTTCTTCATGGATATTTACATCCTCAACCAAGTATTTTTTACTATTGATTATTTTTCCTTTTCGAGCATATTTATCTTTGGAACCTACTGGTGTACCATGCTTCTAGCATGTCTCTGACTCATTAACGACAACTTACTGTGTTGGGATATCGATTTTTAATGAAATATTTGCAGTTGGTACATGTAATTTAGTTACTTTCTTAGCATTATAAATGTATATGACAATTAATTTGCTATATTTTGCAAATGAATTATTTTCTAAACTTCAATTTTACATTGATTTATATATAGATTTATATAAGATAATAACAATGCATTTCATGTAATTTTTTTTTCCAACTTCTTAATTTCTCTCTCTCATGTTGGAAATTTTTTCTTATCAAAATGAAAATCAGCAAATCGTGCAATAATTACATCAGTGGGTTCAAGATATTTTAATAACCGATGGAGAATCATATCCAACATATATTCTTAACCACTTTTAAGGACCCATCTTAGTATATTGTGATGGAGAACAATTGACACATATACTACACATCCAAAATTTTTCAAATGGGAAAATATGGCTCATGCCCATAAGTTGATTGTAATGGCGAGAACTTATGATAAGTTACTGACCTAATATGTATAAATGATGCAACATGCAAAATAGCATGTTTTCATACAAATGTAGGAAGCTTAGCTCTCATAAGTAATGTTCAAGCAATTAATTGAAAACGTTTTATAAATGATTCCGGTAAACTATTTTGTGATGAACATGAGCGACAGGATGTTTCAACACTTATCCCAATTGACATACAATAATTATCAAAAGCTTGAGATGTAAATTTATTAGCATTATCAAGATGAATAGTTTTAATTGTATGATCAGAAAATTTTGCTCTTAAATTAATATTTGAGCAAGTAATCTTTCAAATGCAAGGTTTCAACTTGATAATAAGCACATGTATGACCATCTACTAGATGCATCTATCAATATCATAAAATATCTAAATGGTCCACTTGGTGGATTAATAGGTCCACACATTATCATGAATTCGTTCTAAAAATGTAGGTGATTTAGTCCTCACTTTAACTGGTGATGATCTAATTATTAATTTGTCTTGAGAGCAAGCATCACATGATAATTCACTAGATTGAAGAATCTTCTTGTTCTTCAATGGGTGTCAGTTTGAATTCTCAATAATTCTTCTCATCATTATAGAACCTGGATGCATGACCCAATCTATCATCCAAAAGGTAAAGCAGAAAACTTTTTCAATATATATTTTTTATGTGAGACAATAGATATGATACTTCATATTATTCTTTCTATCAGTTTCAAATGATAAACATTGCAAGGTATATCTTTAAAACTTAGTAGATTTCTCTTTAGTTTTCTAGAGAAGAATGCATTATTAATTGTAAATATTTTTTCTCTAGGTAAAATAATATTTTCTTTTCCAAAACCTTAAATTACATTTGTTGAACCTGATATTATATTGATTTTTGCTTCCAGCATTGTCAGTTTGGATAAATATTTTCTACTCGTAAGTATTGTATACGTAGTTGTACAGTTTGTTAGACATAGATCTTTGTTTCTTATTTTTTAGTCAATCTGAAAACTATCCATGATTCTTCATTAAACCAAAAAATTACAATAATATAAACAAAACTTGAAATACAGAAGTTTAACCTAAAAAACATGAAAGATAGAAAAAAAACATCAATCCTAGATATAGAAAAAAAAAACGATATTAATCCTAGATATTCTAAAAAAAAAAAAAAATCACTTATTATTCCATTGATGATGCCAATCTTCTTTTCAGAAGTTTCAAAGAAGTCTGCCACATCCAAAGTTTTCATATTAGATGGGTCAAATATATTATTATCCTGACAAGTAAAATTTGTTTAGACATTTTTTCCCTTTTTCTTCAGGGAAGCTTGATATAGTTGATTAAGTATTTTAATGTACGACAAATACGTAAGCAATGCCCAATCATATCACATCGGAAGCCTTTTTGTTCATCACCTTTTGAATTCCTATCTTGTGGAGTTTTTCCTTTATGATCATCATTTCGTGTGGTTCTTTTAAAATTTGGATGATTAGAACGACCACCATGAAAGTAATAATTATTTCTTTCTCTGCCACCGTCATGACCACGATCTCGACCATGATTATTGTTTAAATTCACAGTATCGACTTCAAGGAATGGTATTTCTCCAGTTTGTTAAGATTCATGATTTTTCATTAATAACTCCTTATTTTGTTCAACAACAAGAAAACATGAGATAAGTTTAGAATATTTTTTAAAACCTTTCTCTCGATATTGCTATTGTAGGAGAATATTCAAGACATAAAAAGTATAAAATGTCCTCTCTAACATATCTGCATTAATAATTTTCTCTTTGCATAACAACAATTTTGAATTGATTTTAAGTAGTGTAGAGTAGTAATCACTTACTAATTTAAAATCTTGGAACCTCAAATGCATCAATTCATAACGCTTTAGGAAGAATAACTGTTACATGATGATCATATATTTCTTTCAAATTCTTTTACAAGATGCGGAGATATTTTACGGTTAAATATTCTATTTTTAATCCTTCATGAAGATGATGACGAAGAAAAATCATGACTTTTTCTTTTTCTTGACTGGTAATTGTATTTTCTTCTTTAATTGTTTCTCCAAGATTTTCAGCATCGAGCACCCATGACCAATAATTATTATCATTAATGTCAAGTGCTGCAAATTCTAGTTTTATAAGGTTTTCCATATAGTAACATGATCACAAAATATTTTATTTATATTAGAAATTTAATATATACTAAGCATGCAAAATAACATTTAGTTTATTAATTACATTAAAGAGGAAAACATCGACCTAGCTTTAGGACCTACCTTCAGTGGGGGGAAACAATAAAAGCTGGTGCTGATAACGTGTTGTAAAATTAAGAGCACATGAAGCCGGGAACAAGAATATGGAGAAAATATAATAAAATAAAAAAAAGAAAACAATAAAATATTAGAGATGAAGTAAATAGAAAAATATAGAAAATGGGAATATGAAGCGGATTTTCTCACCAATATGTGTCTCTTCAAGATCCGCCAAATGACATTATTTACCGATAAATTGGCAAGTAGGAGGTAGAATTATATGGACACTAATAATGTGTAATCTTTAGACACATGGACAACATATGGATAATAAAAATATGATACATGGCCTTTAGATACTAAGCATGAGTATCTATATCACTTAATTCATAATCTTTATAACAGTTCTATGTTTTTTGAATTAATATTTTTTTTTATTGAGGCATTTTGGTCCTTTGATATTTATTAAATAATAATCCTAAAAACCATTTTGGCATTTTCCTAATTTCTAATACTTTTTGCCATTTTTTTCAAATTGAAACTTTTATTTTGCTATTTCTTTTATCATCCCAAAAGTATTATAAGAAGTGAAAATCGTGTCTAAAATTTTTTTATGAAGGGATGGCTTCCAAGTGCAATAAACGAAGCTTATATTTTTTTCTTTTTACTCATCTACATGTCATAGATGTTTTATTGTCGACATTTCATAGATGTTTTCAAACTCAAGGAAAAAGAATTAGTTTTCGGTATGTCAACCTTAGAAAGGGAAGAGAGTAAATAGATATAAATATCTTGAAAAATTATAAAATAAACTAATAAATAAATATTTTTTTCAGGTGGGGTTTTAAATAATGATGAATTTGTAGAAGTTATTCTATTAAGAATGGAAGAAAAATGGCAAATAATTGAGAGAGTGCCAAAGGAAAAGCTATTTTATCCGAGTACTCTGAATTTTTTTTTAAAAAAAAACAAAAAAAAAGCTGCAAAATTAAATAAATAAATCAACTTTTTATGTTGTTTTTCTTTTAGTGGGTGGGGGCTTAGATGAACTATTTATGTTGAATTTTGTCTTGCATTTAACCTCATCGTGATGGTTAGGTAGGCTTCTTCTTCTTCTTCTTCTTTTTTTTTTTTTTTTTTTTTTTTTTCTCCCTTTTAATTTCTTTAATGCTATATGTAAATATTGGAGAATGTATCTATCACAAATTAGTCAAATCCAAAAAATTATATCTCAAAAAAAAAAAAATAATAATAATAATCCAATAGATCAACTATCAAAATTTTCTTTTAATATTAGAGAATAATTTACAATGAATACTTGATTTTGTGCTTTTTAGGTTAAACTATTATCAGAATTCAAAGTATATTTAATTTCTGGTTTAAATTGTATTTTTATTCACAAACTTTGAAAATATCTATACTAGTACATGGATTTAACACATTAATTTTGTATTTTGATTATCATTGTTATTTTATTATTAAAATAATCTTCAAAATGAAATTTGTATATTAACTTCTTGGTACTGTATGTACACATATATTAGTGTGCCCAAATATTTGAATAGGGGATATGTTTATTTTAAAAAAAAAAAACAGAAAGAAGAATAGGTGATATGTGTATATATATTGTTTCGTTATATTAAATCATCAATTAATCCAGGAAAATTAAAAGGATATTGTTCTTTTAGAAACTATTTAGGAAAATAAGGTTGTTTTCAAACTATTTGTAAAAATATTGTTTTTTTTTTTCTTTTTTAATAACTCGAGAGCTCAAAATTCGACCAAGGTAGGTTGAATTTTGAACCCTCGACCTTGCCCTTTCTTCCTTTTTTTTTTAATTTTCCATTTTATAAAAAAATTTCTAAAAATATTTTATTATTTTATTTAAACTCTAAAAAGAATAAATTAAAAAAATAATAACTCATAAAAATAAAAAAATGTAAATTAAATATCTCATTTATATAAAAATAATTACAAAAATCAATGTGTCCCACAAGGCGGACGTCGTCGATTTCGAGCTGGTTGTCGTCGTCGACTTCGAACTTGAGGTTGCTCGGGTTCTTCTTGATGTTGCTCTGGTACCTCTGCAGGCGCTTCATAATATAAATATTCATTATGCTCTCCACGACCCCGACCATGTCCATGCACGTATGAAGACGAAGGACCAGCCTCTGAGTCATAATGTCCTGAACCAAATGTTGGCATCATCATCATCGGACTAACATAATCAGTTTGACTCTGCGTCTGCATCATAGGGGGCAACTCTTCCACATTATGTGCAACCTCATCAAACTCATCCTCTTCCGAACAGGTCCTCTACGTCTAGGAGCTGGTGGAGGAACAATAGGTATATCGTACATATAATGAATTTCCTCCATATAGCTTTGGTTGTCACTACATATAGCAAGAACCTGGTTCGATCATTCGCAACCTCACGGAGTCTACTGTTGTTCGATCTCTGTGAATTATAAAACAATTAGACAATATTTAAAATAAATTTAAATTAAAAATAATTAGATAATATTCATTCATTTACCAGATGACCCACAGCTGCTCCCGGACGAGTGACGTAGCGCCTTGTGATATTATTATACCAATGAATATATTCTTGAGTGACATCTGTGTCAAACTGTTCAAGAGAAACCCCCACTGCAATAAACCTTGCACGATAGTGCCATCGCACTACCAAATGTGCAACTTTTTCGGACCAATCTCCAGTCCTTAGTCAATATCATGCAGTAGGGGTTCAGTATTACAAGGCGATGGGACATCCTGCTGAAAACCGAATTGTCTCATCACCCTGTCAGGAAGATGCCACTCACCAATGTGAAAACATATGAGAGGACTCATCGTCCGCCATATGTTTTGACCATTCGTACAAAAATTAGGCAAAGTATGCATAATAATTTTGTACGGCTCCCAAATAACCTGAAACACAAAATATTATATTAGAGAATATTAAAGACAAATACAATAAAAATGTGTATAAAATAATCAATTAGGTTTAGTGTAATGTACCTGTTCAGGTTGAAGCAGATCAAACATGTATCTATACTGGCTGACTACATGTGTGGCTGTCCTAGTCACACAAAATTTGTCTCTCCACCTAAATTTTTAAATTGATAATTTAGAATTTAAATTAACTAGATCAGTGATATAAAAATTAAATTGAATTAAAACAACATACCGAGAACCGTAGGCTCGTCCAACTAACTGAGCGTCATTAACATGATGTAGCTGTGGAGCCATTGTTGGAAATCGCTCCCAAGCCCATAGTTGCAAAAGTATAAGAGGCCCAACTATCTCTCGAACCTCAGGTCTTGTTGCTTTGCATAGTTGTCTATACAACCATGCCAAGCATGCTCCACCCCACGAATACCGCCCCGCATCATGGAGGTTAGCTAACAGTGGCAGGAACATCAAGTGAACAAAATGACTTGATTTATCTGAAAACAGACTTCCACCCATCATTTGTAGTATATATGCTCGCGCATATCTTATGACGGTTTCCTCGTCTGCATCATCTGTGAGCTCACGAAATTGTGTTCCTAACCATATTAAACTTAACCTCGATCCTTTAATCTTGTCGGCAGGTGGGGTCGCACCGAGGTACAGTTGACAAACTTCTAACCAGTCATCGTACATCACTCCGGTGACCGGCTCACCGTCAACAGGTAACCCCAACAACACTTCTATGTCTTGTAGAGTGATAGTGCACTCTCCAACAGACATATGGAATGTATGCGTCTCGGGCCTCCATCTCTCGACCAAGGCTGTGATCAGATGCCAGTCCAACTGAATAAATCCTAATCTGGCAACCCCATAGAATCCAGATGTGCGTAGTAGCGGTAGTATTCGAGGGTGGAGCGGGATAGTGCGCTGGAGAACTGCCTCTCGATGTCTGCAAGATATTTCTCCAGTAGTACGATCTCGCCATACAACATATGATCGATGAATGGACTGGTCGTACAAAACATCGGGATCAACAGGTCCTGGGTTTAAAGCCATGATCTGAAAAAAATATATTATTAAAATTGACTATAATTGAATAGTAGAGAAAAGTGTGATCAATAAGAATAATGTAAAACTTTATTGATTACAATAAAAAAAATTGAATATTAATATAACATGGCCTTCAATAAGCGAATATTTAATAAATTAATCACCAAAAACTGAATATACAATAAATTATAATAAAAAATTGAATATACACTAAAATGAATATATAATAAACAAAAATATTTATTTTTCAATCCCTAACTATCTGGAGCCCGTCTTAGTAACGAAGGACACTTCCTTCGATTATGCCTAATCATTACAAAATCCACATCGTTGTGACTTGACTTAGTCTGTCCAATCCATCTCGTTGTGATAACGTGAACTTTTCGGTCTCCAGGTTTTCTCAACAACGATTAGGATGTAAGACGGGCATATTAGGGTGCGTGATCCAGTAACTTCATGCGGTACAGGTTGAAATTGAGGAGAGTACACATTCGTATACGTTGACAATTTTAGTAGTCCTCAATAAAATCTTCGTAGTAGCATGTTAAAATGTGAGACAAATCATTGTAAACGCGAGCATAGAATGCCGAATGCTTGCCCTTGTTATCTAATACATAATATCCAACCATTGAAGCCTCAATATTTGAACGTTTCCTCCTTTGATATTGAAACTAACGTCCGGTCTTCACATGAAACACACCTTCATAAGTCTCTGTACATTTACTTCATGTTTATAGATCGTGCACCCATTTATTTATTTTCTCCGGATCAGGATCGATACATTGAGTTGGATCTTCAAACTGGTTAAATGATGTATCAGGATCCACCCCTATCATATTTACATTTACATACAAATGCACTACATTTGGCACTGGCATTGCCATTGAGAACATCAAGTTCATAGCTTGTGCATTCGAAATAGGGAATGACATATATCTTATTGATCCTGATGGTTCTAGATTGGGATGTCTATATATTATTTCTATCTGATTTGCTCCCATATCTACACTAAGTAACATCCCAACATTTGAATGAATTGTTTAAATACAATTCCACTGTTCACATTTATGGTAAAACTCCCACTTGGTGGTTGGTCATACTCAACTCCATCAATACCATCAATCATATTACCATTTGTAAACAACAAAAATCCCAAGCATTTGCCTGCCATTTTCTAAAAAAAAAAAAAAAAAAGACAAACATCAATTTTTTGTATTATACTTTTTATAAGAAGTATATTAAAAAATATTAAATTTTTTAGTTTATAAACATAAACTTTTTAAGTTTTATGAACATCAACTTTTTAAACATAACAATAAATTAAACTTTTTATAACTATTTTTAAACATAGCAATAAATTAAACTTTTTATAACTATTTTTAAAAATAACAACAAATTAAACTTTTCAAATTAAAATGAGGTAAACTTTTTAAAACTATTTTTTCAAATTTAATACAAAATAAAAAATTAAATTAAATTAAACTTTTTCAAACTATTTTAAACTATATTTTCAAAGTTAATACTAGAAAATATCAACTTATCACAATAAACATAACAACAAAGTTAATACACAATAACTATCACAATAATTTTGTATTAAACTAAAAATATCTAGATAAATTAAAATTTTTAAAATTTCTTTTTCAAATTTAATACAAACTAAAAAATAAAATTAAACTAAACTTTTTCAAACTATTTTAAACTATATTTTCAAAGTTAATACTAGAAAATATCAACGTATCACAATAAACATAACAACAAAGTTAAATCACAATAACTATCACAATAATTTTGTATTAAACTATAAATATCAACTTTTTAAACATAACAACAAACTAAACATTTTAACACTATAAACATCAAAGTTAATACTAAAGTAATCAAATATCGTATGAATAAATTAAACTTTTGAAACTATACTAAACTTGTTAACTATCCCAATAATTTTGTATTAAACTATAAATATCAACTTTTTGAACATAACAATAAACTAAACATTTTAATAGTATAAACATCAAAGCTAATACAAATAAATCAAATATCATAAGAATAAACTAAACTTTTCAAATATCATAAGTTCAACTCATAGATTCGACGATAGTTCTCTTTTTTCCTTCAAAGTGACAACGTTCACCATTTTTTCCTGTTATTTGTTATCTGAGAAATTAAAAAAAAATTAGAATCTATAAAAACATAATAATATAAGAACAAAAATAAAATGTATAATTATTCTTAAAAAATAAAAATTTAGTAAAGTAACGAACCAATATAGTTGTGTGAGAATAATTTGTATTACACAAAATACAAGAAGAGAAATGGAAATGGAAATGGGAGGAGATGGAGATGATTTCAAAGGCAGTGAGGGGGCAGTGAGCAAAATCAAGAGGAAATGAAATGAGGCTGCAAAAATTATGGAGGGAGAGAGTGAGAAAAAATGAAAAGGCTGTGAGTGAATAAAATGAAAAGGAGTGGGGTTTAAAAGGATGTAGGTCGAGTGTTGAACACTTGACCCACGGGTTGAGAAATTACTTTGGATAGTTGAAGAGGCATTAAGGCTATGGCAGAGGTCAGCATGCATGCATCAATGCATGCAGGGAATCGGAGCAGTGGCAGGCAGAGGGAGCATGCATGCAGTCGGTCAATGCATGCAACAAATCGCATAGGGGAATCGGAGTAGGGGCAGCATGGTGATAGGACTTCACACTGCATGTCGAGGGTTGAAGTTTCGACATATATAAGTCGAAACTTCAACCTTCGACTTAGCTTCCTTGTCGAGGGTTGAAGTTTCGACTTATGTATGTCGAAACTTTTAACCTTCGACAACCCTCAATATAAATATTGTTTCCAAGTCTTCCATTGTTTATCGAGTTCTCAATGTTCAATCTCTATATTACTCGAATCCTCAACCCTTGACTTCTAGCCTCGATCTCCCAAAACAACAATATTTCTCTAATAAGTTTCAAAACAACCTTATTTCCCTAATAATTTTATAAAACAACCATATTAATATAAAAGGTCCAATTAATCTAGAGGCTTTAATTTATAGATAAAGACAAATTTAATATCATATTACGAAGTTGTTTAGAGGGTTGTTTAGTAATTTTAAGGCCACATTCGGTAACCATTTTGTTTTTTGTTTTTGTTTTTGAAAATTAAGTCTATGGACACTACTTCCAGCTCCAAATTTCTTCCTTTGTTATCTACTTTTCACGATTAGTTTAAAAAACCAAGTCAAATTTTGAGAACTAAAAAAAGTAGCTTTCAAAATATTGTTTTTGGAATTTGGAATTTGGCTAAGAATTCAACTATTGTACTTAACAATGATGCAAAACATTGTAAGAAATTTGGATAAAATAGGGTTAATTTTCAAAAACAAAAACTAAAAATCAAATAATTATCAAATGGGACCTAAATAAGCTAGATATAAGAGTAAGACAATCCAATTTAACTCAAATTTACATTCAAATCATGTATATATCTTTTTTGGACATCAAACAAAATTGTAATTTTATTGGTTTCATCTAGTCACACATATTTGGTTATGTCCAAAAAAAGGAAGTTACATGTGTTTGGTTTCTTAAATTTGGCCTATGTCAATTCTAGTTACCCTTTTACTAATAAATTGTGATATTACATCATTTATGATCTAGGATTAGTTTAAAGTAATATAATTTAAATGTTTGTTGACAATATTTTCATGATTTCTACCTAAAATGATTAGGATATGGTTGAAAATAATACACAAATTAATTAATCAATATTGCTTTGAAATATCTTGGCTAACTTGAGACAATTTGCATCTTTTTAAGAAGTTTTCCCTTTTTTCTTCCTTAAGTAGATAAATTTTTTAATTTTAGATTTTTTTTATTTTAAAATAAGAATTATGGGAAGAAAAGTAGAGAACCCAATTGTTAGATAAATACAAAATCAAAACAAAATTAAGACTCTATTGGATAATTATTTAGCTTTTAATTTTTAATTTTTGAAATTTATTATTTATCTACTCACTATTTTTTAATGATTTTTATATTTTTTAAAAAATTAAAAATTTAATAAAAAACAAAAACAAATTTTTTAAAATTAAAAAATATATTTTTCATTTTTTAATTTTATCTAAAAATTCATGTCCCTTTGGTAAATCATTTCGTTTTTTTTTTTTAGTTTTTGAAAATTAAGTTTATTTTCCCTCATTTCTTACAATAGTTTACATCTTTCTTTAAGTACAAGAGTTGAATAGTTTTCAAAATTTGACTTAGTTTTTGAAAACACCAATAAAAAGTAGATAACAAAGCAATAAATTTATAGGTGAATGAATGTTTATAGACTTAATTTTCAAAAACTAAAAACAAAAAATTAAGACCCCGTTTGGTAACATTTTGTTTTTGTTTTTATTTTTAAAATTAAATCTATGGATATTACTTCCACATCCAAATTTCTTTATTTGTTATCTAGTTTTCACTGATGGTTTAAAAAATCAACCCAAAATTTGAGAACTAAAAAAAAGTAGCTTTCAAAAAGTTGTTTGTTTTTAAAATTTGGCTAAGAATTCAACCATTTTACTTAAGTAAGATGCAAATCATTATAAGAATTGTGGATGAAATAGACTTGATTTTAAAAAAATATAAACAAAAAACCAAATGGTTACCAAATGAAGTCTAAATGTTTAAGGTCTTGTTTGATAACCATTTGATTTTTTTATTTTTGTTTTTGAAACTTAAGCCTATAAACCCTCATTTTAACTCAAAATTTATTGTGTTGTTATCTACTTTTCACCAGTGTTTTAAAAAACTAAGCCAAATTTTGGAAACTAAAAAAAGTAGTTATTTTAAAACTTGTTTTTATTTTTGAAATTTGGCTAATAACTCAACTCAGTACTTAAGAAAGGTGTAAATCCACTACTACAGAAATTGGATTACTTGACATTTTTCCAATGCTAAATAAATGGTATACTTAACACTTATAAAAGCGTGAACTATTCGAGTGTCAAGTATAGTGTGATAATTTGACTCCGAAAAAACGTCAAGACAAATGTTTCTTGATACAATTTTCTTGTCAAGAAAGATAAAATACTTGACATTGGTGGTATGTCAAGTTTATTGATTCTTAACATTGATTACGTATCATATATGATAACTCTTTGATGTTTTTTATATGTCAAGTATATATCTTTTTGTTTTCAAATTAAGTGCCCCAATTGATATTCTCATTTTCTGTCTTGTATTCCAACAATACAACTACATCAACTAAATAAACATTATACATTTAAGATCGATCAACTCAATATATTCACTAAAAATCCATATGTTCAACTATGACCTTTCATATGAACACTCCTCACAAATTACAACAATATTTCTCTTTCACATGTACATGCACAAAATAAAATCTCAACTATTGCTTTTGTATACAAAACTCAACTTTCAACAAACACAAAAGTGACAAATTGTTTAATAAATAACCTCTCAACAAAGTACATTATTTAATCTATACATTGAGCTTTGAAGTCTAAAGATCGAGAACTAAGGGTCAGGCAAGCCATGTTTAAGTAAGTCAACCTACAAAATAGAATAAAGGGGGATAACATCAATTTTCAAAATATATAAATAAGTGTTACAACAACGACAAAAAGTTAAGCACATGCTAAAATTTAAAATAGAAGAATGTAGATACCTTTTCCCCAACTTTCACAACTTTCACACAAAAATAGAGAATATTGGAAGCCCAATCTTATCTACAAGCAATAAAAAATTTCTTCAAAATTTCATTCACCAAAATAACCAATTAACTCCAAATAGATTACCCAAAGTGTGTCTTGATTCGAATGCCACTTCAAAACTACAATAAAGTAATCCAACCTACGAAAAGCTCAACAATAATGGTTACAAAACGCAAATTTTAGCAACTATGTAACAATTTCAAAAGAGTTTCAAGGTCTCAATACCTATCAAAACGTCCAAGCATCGTTAACTTTGTTGGATAGTGGCTCCAATCCGTTGAAATCTTGAATTGAATATCAAAAATTGAAAATAACTTAATTATTGGACCAATTCCTTAATGGGTAATAAAAAACTATTAATACTAACCTCCAAACTTACTAAAACCTTACCAAGATCGGTCTCAAACCTATTAAACAGCAACTCAACTCCTTCCAACACTTCAAAATCAATCTCATCATCAAACATTCAAATAAGCAAATCATTATAGAAGATGCTACATTAAAACCCAAATCACAAATTCATTCAAATACATCCAAAACACTTACCGAAGTGTTTGCTCAAACGATGCTTCACTCGAGCCTTGACCAACTTTCCTGAAAAGATAACAAAAGAGGAACAAGAACACTCATACACTGATTTATTTGTCCAATCTGAATATACATCAAACCAAAGTTTAATAACAAGTTACTAAAAGTTACCAAAATTTTCCAAAGTCAAAACCTTACAACCCCGCATAACACGCTTCCAATCTTCAAACTCCGCTACAACCTCAATCTATCACCCAAACATAATGGGTTTTTATCAGAACTAACCCAAAATAAAAGAATAATCAAGATTATGTATATAAACCCACAAAATTACCAAACCTTACCCAAAACAAGGATTGGGGGTATTTGGCTACAGATCTGGGTGGGGATGAAGTGATAGAAGCGATGGAAGCGGTTGGGGGCGTTCGGCTACAGATTTGGGTAGGGCTGAAGCAACAGAAGCGGTGGAAGCGTTTGGCTACAAATCTGGGCGCGATTGAAGTGACGAAAGCGGTTGGGGGCATACGGTTACAAATCTGGGTGGGGCTGAAGACTCGCGAACGACGTGCATAGTTGGCTGGCTGGCGCGACTGTGCAGATGACGAGGGAGAGGGCTGACGCGACTGAGTAGATGACAAAATGAAAAACTAAATAACAACAACGCGAACGGAGACGAGGGGAGAATGAAGGTTGACAACGACTAGGGCTCTTTGGTGCACGAATGAAAAAAAAATTGGGGGGAAGGGGAAGGTCGTGAGTGAGATGGTGAATGAGGAGAGAAAGTGTTTTTAATTTGAGAGGGAAATGAAAATGGGAGAGAGAAATATTATTTTATTTGATAATTTTGGTAGGAGGGAAACCAAATTTGAGAGAAAATGAAAATGAGAGAGGGAGGGAAACAAAAAATAAAGATTAAAAAATATATACGTTTTATATTTTACTTGACATAAAAAAGTACAATTGTCAAGTAATTTAGATTTTGTAGTAGTGCGATCGCTTAAAGTCTCTACACGATCATTGAGTAATATTAGACGATCGCCCACAAAACCCCCGCGATCGTTTACCCAGAACTACACAATCGCTTACAAAACATTACACGATCGTTTACCAATTTCTATACGATCGGCTACCAAATGCTATACGATCGCCTACCAAAAGCTACACGATCGCTGAGCTCTACTACACAATCGCTGAGTAACATTAGACGATCGCCCACAAACACCCCGCGATTGCTTACCCGGAACTACACGGCCGCTTACAAAACATTACACGATCGCTTACCAGTTTCTATATGATCGCCTACCAAATACTATTAGGCACCTACCTGCTACACGATTGCTGAGCTCTGCTACATAATCGCTGAGCTCTGCTACACGATCGCTTAGCTCTGTTACACGATCACTTAATATAAGTAGATGATGAGCGGCACACTGCAATGACTTCTCCATGACAGAGACTTCCGAACTCCCACTCTCGAGAGCTCCCCTTCCCCACTCTTGATATTCATATTTCATTGCCCTCTCTTTCCATTTCATTCTTCTATTAAACCTCCACTTCTCCCAACAGAATTGGGCATCCTTCTTAACCGATTCAACCACCTTTCCTTTATTCTTTCTTTCTTGATATTGCCACATAATTGGAGGCCTATCAAATATTCGAAATATTCAGTCGATCTCCACTTTTTTAACCCTTTTACTTAACACGAAAAAAATGTCAAGTAAGAGCTTCTTATACTTGACACGTGAAACGTGTCAAGTAAGACCTTTTATTACTTGACACGAATATCGTGTCAAGTAAAGATTCACGTGAAAATATCTGAAATATTTCGTCAATCTCAACTTTTTTAACCCCTTTGTTTGACATTTTTTTTGTCCAAAATCATATTACTTGACGTTTTTCCACAGAAGCATCAAGTAATTAAAAACTACAAGTGTCAAGTAATGTAGATTTTGTAGTAGTGATCATGGTAAAAAAATTGAGAGAAATTATACTTAATTTAAAAAAATAAAAACAAAAAACGAAATGGTTACAAAACGAAGCTAAATTATAAAACGGGCTCAAATATATGATTAAAAAAATGAAACCATTTAAAGAAAACATGCATAATTTTTAAAAAGAAAAAAATAAAAAAATAATCAAATCTATCTAAAACAACTCTAAGAAATTGTTATTGAAGGACGAGACAAAAACATTTATGAACATAAAAAATTTGCCCAACTATTATATGTTTTTCAAACAAGAATTTGTGTCATATGTGTGTCTGTTTTATATCATCCCATCCAACCATACGAGACATCTAAGGGGGTATTTGCTTACCAACATGAGTCGAATTGGTATAATATACCAACTCATTATTTGGCCTACCAACATTAAATGTTGGTAGAGTTGAGTGGGTATATTTTACCAACTCATCCAACTCTCCCTTCTTCCCATGTTTTCAATGGCTCCACTCAACGGCCACTGTCATGCTCCGAAAACTAACTCGAGCTCCAGCAACCACCTTCGATGAAAACTCCGACGACCAACTTCGAGTTTCGACAACCACCTCATTGACAAATTCGACGACTAACTCCGGGCTTCAACAACTATCTCCGATGACAATTCCGATGACGAAATCTGGACTCTAACAACCACCTCCGATGACAGCTTCGGTGACCAACTCCGACAATCCATTATGGCCTCCGACAATCAGTTTCAGTGACCCAACTCCGACAACCACTTTCGTGCTACCAAATTGGACGACCAATTGGCTTAGACAATAAACTCTGATGACCAACTCCGACAATCACCTTCGTAGACTTCGACAACTACCTTCAACTACAAACTCCAATGAAAACCACCTTCGGTGATCACCTTTGAGCAAACAACTTCGATGACCAACTCAAGGGTTCAAAAACCACCTTCAACGACAAACTCTAATAACCAACTCTAATACCACCTTCATGCAACTAACTTTCGACTCTGAAAGTCACCTTCGATTATAATCTCCAGCGAAAATCATCTTCGATGATCAACTTCAACGACCACTTTTGCCCAACCAACTCCGAGATTTGAAAACCACCTCCGATGAAAAACTTTGACAACCAACTCCATTACACCTTTATATGACCAACTTCAAGCTCCGACAACTACCTCTAACTACAAACTCCAACAAAAATCATCTTCGATAATCAACTTCGACAACCACTTCCGACAACTATAAGATTGATGACCGTTAAAGTATGTTGTAGGGTTATTGATTATATAAAAAGTATTATTTTGTCCACATGAAGTGCAATATTTATACGTAATGAATTCACACATCAAATGAGTGTTAAGAATATTTAGACAAAAAATATGTATGTAGTTGAAAAGTATGTAACATATAACAAAAAATATATGTATATATAAAATGAATTTTTTTTTTTCCAGAACATTTTCTAGCAAAAATTAGTGAAAAATAGAGATTTGTTCTCTGTTGATCCTCCAAATTTAGAGGAAATGAAAGTGAAACTGTTGAAGAAATGTGGTGACATTCCATTGGATGTTACGGTGATGGAGGAGATTTAATTAAAAAAATGCACGACATAGTAAAAATATGGGTAATTGCAATTGATAACATTTTTAGGAACAATAACTAAATGCATAACATCATTTAAAAGAAATTGCAAATATAGTTAAGTCTATCAATGATAGACTTCTATCGTTGATAGACTCTTAGTGATATAGTCTACCACTGACAGACTCCTACCAATAATATGGTCTATCACGAATAGACTATTTAAATTTGACCATATTTGTAATCTTTTTTTTACATTTTGTTATATTTGCTAATACTTTGGATCTAATGTTTATATTTGCAACTGTCCCTAAAAATATAGAGCAACAATAGGAAAATGAAGAAAAAGAAGAAAATAATAATGAAATTCATGGAGAAAAATTAGCTAGAATCGAATGTTTTGATTTTGCTTTAGTTTCTCATCTTATTTAACCATATTTCTACAAGAAATGTAATAGGTTAATTGTCGTTCATTGCCCAAAAACAAAAAAATAATGAATGAATGAATGAATGAAAGAAAAGTTTTAAAAATTTAAAGAAAAAATTACAATCCATATTTTATTCAAACAAAGATAGTAATCATAAAAGTATATTATTTAGAGTTCAAAAAAACTGCATCAGATACTCAGACATATGAACTCAACTCTGCACCCTAAACACAGACATATGAACTCAACCAACAAACACAGATATATGAACTCCACAGATAAATGAACTCCACAGATATATGAACTTCACATACATATAAACTCCAGACATCCTATCTTAACTCAACGCCCCAAACAACCCTTAAATGTTTTGTATTAAATGTTATTCCCTAATCCAAATATGTCACATGCACTCCTATTACAATGTTTAATCACATTAAAAATATCAATGAAATTTAATTAACGAATGTTTAATTAGGATTTAGTTTCTAATGTTTTATTTTAGAAAATGTAAGCTTAATTTAAATACTCTTTCACACATATTACAAAATACCAAGCTACCTTTGTTAATTGTTAATATAAAAAGAGAGCTTTAACTTTTTTTCGGTTGAGTTTGATTATGATTCCATTTCTTTTTTAGATAAATGCCTAAAAGATTTATCTTAAAGCTACAAATGACAAATGACCTCATTTTTGAAAAAAAATGTCAAATGTTCCTTTGCTAATGTCATGTCCACGTGAAGTTAAGATATTATCCTTATTTTTTCTTTTTCTTCTTCTTCTTCGATATGAGAAATCTTCCTCTACACGTCAGTCTTCGAGTTAGTTAAATTGACCAACAAAAAAAAATTAAAATGTTATTAAATTAAATTATAACTTCCAAGCATATATAGTTTTACACATATAACCTAAATAAATATAACTGTGCAATTGCAGTCTATTGTCGTGTTTGGAATGACTTAGAAAAAAATATATCTTTCAAAAATTCATTTTTAATTAAACACTTTTGATAAAAATTCATTAAAATAAATAAAAAAAAAAGAACATACATGTATTGCAGTTCTTTCTTAAAAGTGTTTTTATATACAAATTTGTCTAGTTTGTTATATACACTAAGAGTATTTTTATTAATGTTTTTCAAGGTTGGTTGGTGGCAGTCACTGGAGGTGGCAGTCAGAGGGTGGCCAATGGAATTGGTGGCTGAAATTTTGCTTGTGTGGGGGAAGGGGGATTGTCAAAGGTTGGTCGATGATGGTCGGAGTTGACCAGTGGCGACAGAAGGTTGGCCGACGAAAGTTACCAAGGTGGCGGTTAAAGTTGGCCCGTGGCAATCACCGAGGTGATAGCTGGAGTTGGTCGATGACAGTCAGAGGAGGTGGCAACTAGAGTTGGCCGATGGCGGTCACCGGAGGTGGCGGCCGGAGTTGGTCGGTGGCAGTCATCAGAGGTGGTGCCGAAATTGGCTGGCGCCGTTTGCCAAAGGTGGCAGCTGGAGTTGGTCGGTGGCAGTCGGCGGAGGTGGTGCCAAATTTGGCCGGTGGCGTTTGCCAGAGGTGGCTACCGGAGTTGACTCATGGCGATTGCTGGAGGGTTGCAGCCAGATTTGGCTGGCGGCGGTTGTCGGAGGGAGGCGATCGGAGTTGGCAATTGTTGGGTTATATGTCCTAAAACTCGTAGTTTATAAATAGTAAACATATATGAAGTTTATTTAGACAAATGTTGTTGATTGTGTAATAACTCTAAATCCAAAAATCTTCGAACCCTTGGCTATTGTTATGAATACTTGGACTTTATGTGGAGACATAAACTAGATCAAGTTCGAGTAAAATAGCCTAAACCGTCATAGTACTTGAATTAGGTTGGGTACCTATTTCTGGAGATACTATTGAATACGACCTGCTTTAATTTATGATTGGTACAAATATTGTAAAGTGTCATAAATGATGTGATCAGTTCGTTCATGTAGAGACATGTGAGCGAGGTTCTTCTACATGATGAAATTGTGTAATACTGACCACAAAATAATCACTGTTACGTATTATCACCGGTTACGATTAACACTGATTAATTTCACTTCTTAATGACCTAGATAACTTAATCTGAATTCTGAGCTGTCTATGAACTCCTGTTTATTTGGGATTGTCCCTTGATCTGCATAGATGAGGGTAAGCTCAACAATCCAGTTCAATATGCCTCTCATTTCAAGGATAAAAATGGTTAAATAGCTGGGGACATAGAATTTGCAAGATGGAATTCGCTCCTACCCATTTTAGAGATAGTAGAAAGGTTGATCCCTTAAGGGCTGATCCCAGGTCTTGAACAAGGGGTCTCATCCTCTCATTGGCGTGAGAGGGAATGGATTTAGTGATTAAGATCAATTGTTCATTAGAGGGATAGTGGTATTTAAGGAGAAAAGATGTAATTCAGGGGTAAAACGGTAATTGACCTAGCTGAGGTTATGAACAACCTATGAAGGATAAACTTATCAATGACGGTTATATCAAATAGACACATAATATATCTACAGTGAGGGGAGGGCAACTAAGACTATAGTGGACAGTCTTGTTAGTCAACAAATCTTAATTAACTAGGTTAAAGAGTTTGACAGGTTAGTCTCGGATCGTTGGAACCAATGATCTATAGGTTCATCGGATCTCTTTGCTAGCTCACTACAGACAAAATTGAAGAACTAGGTGAAGTAAGAATTTAAAATGTTCAAATTCGGGCTTTAGAAAAAATTGTATTTTATATGAGATATAATTTACAATTAAATAATTAATTTTTTTAGAATATTCTTGAACATTAACATGAAAGTGTTTTTTAAACTTGATTAATGTGATTAATCAAAGTTATATGTCAAAACACTTTAAGATGTGATACTAAATTTGTTTTTAAATATTTTTCTAAATTATGAAAATATTTTTCCATAAAAAATTGATTTATTTATTTTTTAGTTAGTGGAAAAATCCAATTGTTGGATTTTCCCACTAACTAAGTGGACTTTGAAATGGTACTTCCAAAGCTTGACACCTAAAGGTTACGTGCTAGTGGAGTTTGAGGTGAAAGACATGTAAGATAGGATTTTACATGTAATTTGTCTTAGTTTGATTTTTGAAATGTGTAAAAACTAATGCTTCTTTGACTTTTGACTTTACTCTTCCACCAAAATCTCTTTACACTTCACTTTATTACAGTGAAATTCCCTTTAGTTCACTAATAAAACGGTCCCACAACTTGTCTTCTTCAGTCGGAGAATAGTACGGATTTACCGTTGGTGGTGTCGATTGAGCACGGAGAGGAAGATTACGGTAGATTCTACAAATGTTGTATTTTCTAACCCTTTATGCATGCTTATTCTTAGTTTTATGTAATTAGAACGTTATCGATCTTCGCTTCCGCTATTGAATGCTTTCTTTATGTTCCATCAGCAGTGGTGGTCATTGAAAGTGGTGTCCAAAGTTGGCCAACGTAATTCCTAAATTAAATGAAAAATAAAAAAAGGAAGGGGTAACCCATGGGTTTGAATAGTAAATACTATTCAAATTCATGAGAAAATTATAGGCTTCCTAAATCCATGCCCAAACAAGAGTTGGTCTTAGGATGTCTAACCCATCCATTCTCAACCATTGAAACAAATACCCCCTTCACATCTGAGAAAAGAAGAAAGTGACATTTCAGGAGAGACAATGATCAACACTTTTTTTTTTTTGTTTTTTTTAATAATAATTATTTTTTCTAATAAACACTCTTGGTCAAGTAACAATTTTAAAACACTTTTAAAATTTTAGTTAGCATACAATAATTTAATCTCTATATTTTTAGATTTTGCAACAACTTAATTAGTTCATAACCTTTAAAACACAACAACTTAATTCAAATCCATATACTTTGAAATTTGTATTAATTTTAGTCTTTATGATGAAAATTTTCACTAAAATTATGTGTCAATTTTTATTACGTAATAATTTATGGGGTATTTGAAGCAAGGAGTTAGTTATTATAATCCTAAGTTATTATAGTTGGATTGTAATCATTTGTGTTTAGGGTGTAAATTATTTTAGTTTGAGTTAAAATAGTACGTGTTTGAGGTGTAAACTATTTTAGTTTAAGAAGAAAATACTAAATATTGTAGCAAAAAATAAAAAAATGATGAATGTAAAATAAGAAAAATTATAGTAAATTGAGGTTTTGAAATAGTGTTGACCATAGTTAATTGAGAAATATAAAATAGCATTTACTGTAGCAAGAGGTAGTTATTATAGTCTTAGGATAATCCTTGTACTAAATACACCCTTATTTTTTATACTTTATAGGAATGGTTTTAAATATAGGAAAACGAGCCAATTTGTTTACAAATATAGCATAATATCACTATCTATCAATGATAGACAGTGATAGACACTGATAGATATCTATCAATATTTATGAGACATTACCAGATATATGTCAGTGTCTATCAGTATCTATCACTAATAAGTAGTGACACTTTGTTATATTTAAAAACATTTTCAACATTTTTCATTTAAAATAATTACTGTAGTTTATATATAAATTTGACTCCCGATTTAGTTTATATGAAATCTACATGTTTAAGAAATTTCAATAAATCAGAATAATATTTAAAAAGATAGAAATTAAATCATTACAAATTTTATAGTACATGGAGTAAATTGTTACTCATTAAGTTCAGGAACAAAATTATTACTAGTTTAAAAGTACAAAAACTAAATCTTACCAACTAAAGTATGTGGACTAGATTCTTACTTTCATAATAGTTTAGGGTCAAAAAATGTTATTTAACTTAGATTTTTCTTTCCCAGGTTAAGTTTTAGTGAGAATTCTAACCTCTAACCTTTTGATTGGTAAGATTTCATCACCAACTCATTAACATATAAAGGGTATCAGTCATAATAATGTCATCAACTTATAGTAATAGATATGTAATAGATGACCCAACTTTATGAATGAATAATGAAAAGCCAGCAACATAAGTAACAAAATCCAATGTTAGTATATGAGAAGTAAAAAAATTTAAACCATGCCCGAGGAGCTTACTTTAATCTATGTAATAGATGACCCAACTTTAGGAGCTTGCAAACAAGATTAGGTTGTTGGACAAACCCTTGAGGTTGTTGCATAAAGACTTCCTCACAAAGATCTCCATGTAGCATTCTTAACATCAAGTTGTGGTAAATTCCATCCAATATAGGCCTTCGAGGCTAAAATAATTTTGACTGTTGGTTTCTTAATAACAAGACTAAACGTTTCATCATAATCTATCCCAACTTCTTGATGATAACCTTTACCAACCAAGCGGGCCTTATAACGAGCCACACATCCATTAGGATGACACTTAATCTTATACACCCATTTGCAATCAAATATTGTTTTTCTAGGTGGTAAAGTTGTGAGAGACCAGATGCCTTGACTTATCAGAGCATTATACTCTTCTTGCATAACCTTCTGCCAAACTAGGTGTTTGGAGGCTTGAGAAAATGAAAATGGTTCAATGTCAGAAGATAACTCAGTTGAGTTTGTAGTTGCCACAAACACTTTCCTTTTTAAAATACCTGACTTAGCCCGAGTTTGTATTAGATGATTATTTACTGGTAAAGAAGGCAGTTATGTACCAATATGTGTATCAACTGAAGTATCAACACAAGTATTAGGAACTATATTACTTTCAATCCCAATTACAAGAGGATTACCATCAACAGAAATTGGTTGCTCAACATCAGTTGGTAAATGATTAGTAATAGGGAGAGAAATATTATTATTGCAGAATCAAAGACTATTCAAATTCTGACTATGACAGTGTGGTGCTTTAGAGGAATTGATGATGATAGGTAAAGGCTGCATATAAAAAGACTTTGACATTTTGGAAGGATGATACGATTTGGAAGGCACTGAGATGGATGAAGGGGAAAAAATTAAAGGTGGGGAGAAAGGAAAAGAAGTTTCATAAAAGATAACATGATGAGAAACAAAAAGTTTACCATTGCTCATGTTGTAACATAAGTTGAAAGAGTTCAATAACATGCAACGGAAGTATCAAAGATCTATAAGCATTCAAATTCACTAATTTTTGCAAAAACTAAAGCATGCTCTTCTAAAAAGTGGGTTTTCAGAATATACCTTTGATGAACTCTCCAAGAAAACGTGTGTACAGCAGCTGTCTTCACTTGATATCACCGTGAACCACCTCAAAGCCTTCCCTAATATGCTCTTGAAGCTTTAGGCAAAGTTGTGGGGCTCAAGAACAGCTTGAAGAAGTGAAGAACCAAGAACTCACCACAGCTGATTGAAGAAGACAGTCTCTTTTCACAGAAAATTTTCTCTAAAAAATTCTGCATTCACCCCTCTCAAATGACTCCAATCTTCTTTATATATAGTAGATGAACATGAAAAGATATGGAGTGCATGGCTTGCAGCTTATGCTTGGAGAATCAATATAGAGAGGATAATGGCTTTTGTGTGAGCATTATGATGAAGGTAATGGAGAAAATTGAATCTCCATTTGTACGACCATGCAAAACCATTTTTCCATTTTCTTTTAAAACAAAAATTTTTTTTTAAAACCATTTTAATACAAAATGATTCTCTTAAATTAATTTAAAATATTAATTAATTTAATATCAAATATTAAATTATTTTTTGCACAATAATCATCTTCATATATTTAAATCATATTTAAATATATATTCTCTTGTTCCGTTTCATTTGAACGTTTCAAATTAATTTCTAAAGCTTATCCATTTACGAGCTAGTAGGGGGACCTCGGGGACCTACAGATCATGGGTTCCAATGATTCGAGATTAATCGGCTAAACTCATTAGTCCGATCTAACCCCCCATTCGTTAACTAATGGGACACTCCACTATAGTGTTGGGGTTTGTGCCCTAAAGTCTCGTGTCCAGTAGTTTGTAAACAACTTTGTACGAACAGTTGTGATGTATAATATAAATGATATTTACTTCACTACTTGACTTTGCACATTTAGATTTTACCTCAAACCAATAAACATAAAATCTCTGGTTATCTATATGTGACTCAAGCATGTATGTGGTGACATACAAGTGAATCATGTCTCGAGTGATAACCAAAATGGTCTGTAGTATATGGATATAGGAGGGAAACCTTATCCTGGTAACACTACAGATGCGGCCCGCTTTGTGGAATGGTCACAAGTGTTGTGACTTGTCACAGATGGTCTGATCCTGATCATTCGTGTAGGGGACATGCGAGCGGGAGCGTCCTATACAAAGAGTTTGTATAAGACCTGACCACGAAGTATTAACGTCTCGTTATATAACACAGTGCATAATTGAGACTTCACTTCACTAGGATGACCATAGGTAACATGACCTCAATCCTGAGTGAGTTGGGAACTCCTGCCATTGAGGGCGGTCCTTTTATTTGCATGGGTGCGAGTGGCCAGAATGCCGAATCAAACCTACCATTTTGGGGATTTGTCTGATTTGGGAGCTAGGAACTCAGCTACACAAGACGGAATTCACTTCTTCCCCGAGGTTGGGGTAAGTAGATAGATAGCCCACTTAAAGTCTGATTCTAGGGCTTGAACGATGTGATGCCACACATCTTCTCATGGCCCGAGAGGTGTTCACACATAGTAGGACTATGTTGAATTGTTCATTAGAGTGATCAGTGGTACTTAAGGAGGAAGGTGTAATTAGAAGGGCAAAACGGTAAATTGGCCTGCCGTAATTACAAGCATTTGTGAAGGTTCATCGTACTGATGATTGGTTATATCTAATGGACATAGAAATATATCTATGTCAAGAACTGTTCCACTATCGGTCTTTAGTGGAATACCTGGCAGTTAACGGATGGTGGATATCGTGACTAAAGAGTTTAGTCAGCTATTCACGTACCATTGGAGCTTCGAGCCATAGGTCTATAAGGTTCTTTTGGTAGCTTGGATACAAGTTGAGAGTCAGTTTTTGGGTCAATTTGAAATTTTCAAATTTACAAGAGGGAGTTCAATTATATATGATATAATTAACTTTATGTATGAGATACATTAATTTGGAGGAAATTGGATATAAAGATGATTTATATCTAGTAGAGGAAAAAATATTATAATTAATATTTGATATTAATTTATAAGTTATGAATGTGATAAGAACACATTCATTGGACAGTTAGAAAGGAAATGGAAAGGCGCCTCTTCGTTTAAATAACGGATGAGTGCATTATAAATAGCAGACGGTGTGTTGATCTCAGTGTATGCATGTATTGTGAAAAAGATAATGTCATCATTTAGAAAATCAGTGCCTATATGATAGGGACTGCACGATCGCTTACATATATGACATTGTTAAGTGATCGCATACCAATTACACCATCACGCGCTATTATCGAAACGATCGTTTACCTTTTTACGAAACGATCGTTTAGCTCCCGGTATTTACTAAACGATCGAATAGACGATCGCTTAGTTTTTCCTACGTGATTGTCTAGACGATTGCTCACCCTTTTCCTACACGATCATTTAGACGATCGTTTACCTTTTCCCACACGATCGTATAGACGATCGCTTACTTTTACTACACGATTGTATAATTCACCTAAACGATCAAACATATTGTCTATGCAATAGACAACCTCTCCCACTTACTTGATCGTTGTGTACAATCTCTCTTCCTCCTTCCCTCTACGAAATCCGAACAAAGCCTATACTTTGGATTCTCACTCCAAGAATACTGAGGGCTCTAAGTGGTGTTGTCTTCTCCGATTCCTTCTGTAAGAGTGGTGATTGTTCGAGATAAACGGTTGGGCTTCAGACTCGCCGTGAAGAAGAAATCTTCATTTGGTATGATTTCTTGATCCTTTTGCATTATGAAAGTATGATTGAATATATATGCGGTAATTCTATCACAATGAATTGGAAAGATTCGCTTCCACTAGTAGATACTCTTGAATAAGAGTTCCTTCAATTGGTATTAGAGCCCTCGGTTTTTTGATATTCCAATCTATTGCTGCAAAAGAATTGCAAATACATTCTTGGTGGGTGCATTTCTACACTGTTTAATCGTTAAATTGTTGTGGATGTACAGATTTATGGATGTTTTCGTGGATGTTAGCCTCGGTTTGTTTTAATTCTTTTACATTTGCGGTTGTTTGTAAAGGCCCCTGCGTTTTGGGCATTAATAATCGTTATTGAGTCTGCATTCAAATTTTGTTTAAGTTTTGAGTCGTTCGTGAAGAAGATCAGTGCAATCGTTGCAGTTCTTCAAGGAAGGAGACGATTAAGTGTTGATCGCATCATGCAGTCGATGGAGAACGCGATCACTGTTGCTCGCATTGGTTAAACGATGGGGTATGCGATCAAGTGTTGATCACATCGTGCAGTCAATGGGTACGCGATCACTGATGATTGCATTATGTAGATGATCGGGTAAGCGATCAAAGGTTGATCGCATCGTGTCGAAGATCGGTTATGCGATCACTGAGTATCAGGTCGAGTAGACGATGTGATGCTCGTGTATCGCTTAATGCGTGCGCGCACTGGACGATCGTTTTGGTCAGCAAGCTTCATCGTTTAGTAACTGTGCAAGGTAAATCTTTACTTGACGCCGCGTTAAATTATCGCATAAACGATCGTTTTGGTCAGCAAGCTTCATCGTTTAGTAATTAACTAAATGATCGCTTAGTAACGCAAGGTAAATCGTTTACCTGACGCTGCGTTAAGTGATTGCATAGACAATCGTTTTGGTCAGCAAGCTTCATTGCTTAGTAACTGATTAAAAGATCGCTTAGTAACGCAAGGTAAAATCGTTTACCTGACGTCGCGTTAAGTGATCGCATAGACAATCGTTTTGGTCAGCAAGGTTCATCGGTTAGTAACTGACTAAATGATCACTTAGTAACACAAGGTAAATCGTTTACCTGACGCCGCATTAAGTGATCATATAGATGATCATTTTGGTCAGAAAGCTTCATCGCTTAGTAACTAACTAAACAATAGCTTAGTAACACAAGGTAAATCATTTACCTGTAACTGCGTTGAGCGATCGCATAGACGATCAGGCTTCGTTGCCTCGTTGTTGTCTATGTGATCGTTTAATTTTGCTCTTATCGTCTAGTTCGCGCTGGACGATCATCTGCCTACGACATTTACTACACGATGGAGTCCTCTTGGCGGTTCAAAACTTGGTTCGCCTGTGAACCGGTTTTCTCAATGAAAAATGTAATAGATAGGGTTATTTCATTCCAGTTTTGTAAAGGCTCATCCCGGTCCATTAATTCTTTACTTATTACATGCGATAAAATGTTTTTTAATATGTCATATGGTATGCACATATAGATAAATCCCACCTTAGGTCATGCATATTCTCTTTATTATAAGTGTTATAATTTAGAGAAGCATGTTTTAATTTATATAAATGCATGCTCATGTATCATATAATATAAGGGTTATATTTATGTGTGATTTATTTTTTTTACGTTATATTTATAAGCGTTATCAATACTTCGTTATGTGGGATGAGTCTTTTAGTTGTTTATTTTAGACATGGTTATAAAATTAAACTATAACTAAAATAATCAGTAAAAGATTAGTATATAGCCAGTCTATCTATAGTAGACCTTTTGTCAAAGGCGGGTTCTGTCAAGGCTGGGGTATTTAAGATGACGACAACGGAATACCCCTACCTGGGAACCTACCTGGAAAGGTAATTTAGATAGATTTGATGAGTGCATGCAAACTAAAGCCAGTCCATTAAAGAGTTTAATGTGACTACTTGGATTTTTTTTTTTTTTTTAATTTCAAAGACAAAAGTTGTTTTTAAGCAAAATTTATAAATGACTTAGATCATAATCAGTAGCCGGATTGTCTAGGTTAATAAACCCCTAGGTAGAACATTCAGTGGGAGGTTTTTAGGGCATTTGATGCCTCATTTTCACCTCTCAGTTTCTCCCTCATAGTCCACACTGTGAGATCTACCCTCGGCCTCGAGGCACCTTTGGTGTGTCCCCACAACGGATGGTGTTTGGGTAGGTCAGTATCAAGGTGGATGGAGAGAGTGTTCATAGTAAACGGGAGCAGGAACTGCGACAACATATCCCTCGGTCTCCCTCGTTGGATTGAATAAAGTTTCTGCGCATCGCCTCGTGGCACCCTGGGTGTGTCCCCCTATAGGATGGTTGTTTTGCGTGTTTCTTTATTTGATCTCCTGTAAGAGGATAAGGTTACTTAGTCTCTTGTCCTAATCTGTCTTTTCCCTGGTGAGCGAATTAGGGCAGTACTTTGGGGCCCAAACGATAGGTTACACTTATGTAGAATTGCTAAGGGTTAACTATTCTAGACCGAAAAATGGTGGCTATTAGGTTTAGTTCCAAGAGTTGGTTCTACCTAATGGTTGAGAATGTCTCATCCCAGTGAAGGGCCATCGATCACCCCACTAGTGACCTTTTTCCTGCCTCACTGGGCATCATTGCAAAATAGAAGTCTTTTCACTTAGCGTACTTGGAATTTGTTTTTCTAAAAATAAATTGGTTAATTAAAATGTGGTTTTTGCAAAGTATTATAAAAGGTTATTCATTTTTTTTTCAGCAACGGTTTTTAATGGCATCAGCCACTATCAATTTACTTAGCGCCAAAAAGTTGAATGGTCTAGACTATTCAAGTTGGAATCATATGCTCACAACGATACTCATCATCAAGGATCTCAAGTTTGTCCTTACGGAGGAATGTCTTCCTATTCCACCTTAGAATGTTACTCAAAATTTTTGGGCGGCATACGAGCATTGGACACGGGAAAACGAGAAGGCCCCAGCCTATAATCTGCCAATTTTAGTGACATGTTGGCCAAGAAACATGAGTCCATGGTCTCAGCACGTGAGATCATGGACTCCCTGTGGGGAATGTTCGGACAGCCATCTGGACAGCTCAAGCATGAGGCTCTGAAATGCATCTTCAGCTCCAAAATGGAGGAAGGCACCTCTGTTTATGAACACGTGCTGAAAATGATGACCCACTTTAACGTGGCGGAGATGAATGGGTCTAAAATCGATTAAGGTAGTCAGCTTAGCATTATCTTGCATTCATTGCCAGAGAGCTTCCTCCACTTTGTCAACAATATGATTTTTAACAAAGTGGAATACTCTCTTACCACTCTCCTCAACGAGTTGCAGACTTACCAATCCTTGCTAAAAAGTAAAGAGAAAAAGGGAGGTGAGGTAAATATTGTCTCGTCCTCTAAAAGGTTCTATCAAGGTTCGACCTCAAGGACAGAGTCTGCACGTTCTACTTCTAACTCTAGACAGGGGAAGAAGAAGGAGGGTGGTAAAGGGAAAGGGAATGCGCTTGCTAACCCGCCACCTATTGCCCAGAAGAAGCGTCCACCGCCGGTTGAAAAGGAAAATGTTTTCACTGTAACCAGGATGGACACTGGAAGAGGAATTTTCCTTGTTATCTGAAGGAAAAGAAGGCCACTAAGGCTAAGGCCAAGGCAGACAGAGAGGATTAGATCCTGGCGACAGTTGGAGGCTAGTGAGATGACGTTGCGAGTAGGCACCGGGAACGTCGTCTCAGTTGTGGCAGTGGGAGACATCCAGTTTACTTTATAGAATAGGTTTCTTATATTAAAAGATGTCATTGTAGTTCCTAAACTATAAAAGAACCTTATTTCTGTAAAGTGTATGTTACAATACATTTACATTATTTCTTTTAAATTGAATAAAGCGTTATTTGTAAAGATTGTGTTGAAATTTTTACAGCTAAACTGGAAAATTACTTGTATGTGCTAAGACCTTTAGCCGTAAGTTCCCTTCATAATATAGAGATGTTTAAATTTGCCGTAACTAAATATAAATTCCAACTTCTCCAGAACCTTGTTGGACATGGTTTGTTCGATGATGAGTTACGCTTCCTTACCAGACTCGTTTTGGGGTTTCGCAGTGGGAACTGTAGTATACATTCTCAACTGTGTTCCTTCTAAGAGTGTTGCAAGAACACCTCTGCAGTTATGGAACCGGCATAAAGCTAATTTACATCACTTCTGTATATGGGGTTGCCCAGCACATGTGCTTAAGGAAAATCCCAAGAAGTTGGAATCACGATCGAGGTTGTATCTCTTTATAGGCTACTCTAAAGATACATGAGGAGGTTACTTTTATGATCCATCCGAGAACAAGGTGTTTGTTTTCAAGAACGCTACTTTCCGAGAGGAGGATCATATCAGGGAGCACAGTCCACGTAGTAAAGTCGTGTAAGTGAGCTTTCCAAAGAAACTACTGAAGTTTCAACAAGAGTTGTTGAAGGACCTTCTTCATCAACTAGAATTATTGATGATAGTTCATCTGGTAGGTCGGTTCCACCTCAAGAGTTGAGGGAACCTCGACGCAGTGGGAGGGTTACGAACCCACTTGGTGGCTATCTGGGTTTCACGAAAATCCTAGCTATGGTGACAAATGGCAACGTTGAGGATCCATTGTTCTATAAAAAGGCTATGGAGGATGTTGACCGAGATGAATGGGTCAAAGCCATGAATTTTGAGATGGAGTCGATATACTTCAACTTGGTATGGGATCTTGTAGATCAGCCTGATGGGGTAAGACCTATAGGTTGTAAATGGATCTACAAGCGCAAATGGGGTGCTGATGGGAAGGTGCAAACCTTCAAGGCTTGACTTGTGGCAAAGGGTTATACCCAGGTGGAGGGAGTTGACTATGAGAAGACTTTCTCACCTGTTGCCATTTTAAAGTTGATCCGCATGATAGTGCATCGAGGTGACATGATCGTCACAAAGATCGCCTCGGAGAAAAACGTTTCTGATTCATTTACAAAGGCTCTCACGACTACAATGTTTGAGAGTCACCTTCAGAGCATGGGTCTACGGGACTGCCCGCGGCTGGACTAGAGCAAGTGGGAGATTTTGTTGCACTGGGTTTTTATGCCCTAGTTTATTCTTTTGTGCCTGTTTACTTGTACTCCCCACTTCGCTTTAGGACAACTGGGAGATTGTTGAGGTTTGTGCCCTAAAGTCTCGTGTCCAGTAGTTTTTAAACAACTTTGTACGAACACTTGTGATGTATAATATAAATGATATTTATTTCATTACTTGACTTTGCACATTTAGATTTTACCATAAACCAATAAACATAAAATCCCTGGTTATCTGTATGTGACTCAAGCATATATGTGGTGACATACAAGTGGATCATGTCTTGAGTGATAACCAAAATGGTCTGTAGTATATGGATATAGAAGGGAAACCTTATCCTGGTAATGCTACGGATGCGACCCGCTATGTGGAATGGTCACAAGTGTTGTAACTTGTCACAGATGGTCTGATCCTGATCATTCGTGTAGGGGACATGCGAGCGGGGGCGTCTATACCAAGAGCTTGTATAAGACCTGACCACGAAGTGTTAACGTCTCGTTATATAACACCGTTCATAACTGAGACTTCACTTCATTAGGATGACCATAGGTAACATGATCTCAATCCTGAGTGAGTTGGGAACTCCTGCCATTGAGGATGGTCCTTTGATTTGCATGGGTGCGAGTGGCCAGAACGCCGACTCAAACCTAACATTTTGGGGATTCGTCTGATTTGGGAGCTGGAAAACTCAGCTACACAAGATGGAATTCACTCATTCCCCTAGGTAGGGGTAAGTAGATAGATAGCTCCCTTAAGGGCTGATTCCAGGATTTGAACAATGTGGCACCACGCACTTTCTCATGGCCCGAGAAGTGTTCACACATAATAGGACTATGTTGTATTGTTCATTAGAGTGATCAGTGGTACTTAAGAAGGAAGATGTAATTATAGGGGCAAAACGGTAAATTGGTCTGCTGTAATTACGAGCATCTGTGAAGGGTCATCGTACTGATGATTGGTTATATCCAATGGACATAGAAATATATCTATGGCAGGAAGAGTTCAACTGTTGGTCTTTAGTGGAATGCCTGATAGTTAACGGATGGTGAATATCGTGAGTAAAGTGTTTAGTCAGCTATTCACGTAACGTTGGAGCTTCGAACCATAGGTCCATAAGGTCCCTTAGGTAGCTTCGATACAAGTTGAGAGTCATTTTTTGGGTCAATTTGAAATATTCAAATTGTCAAGAGGGAGTTCGATTATATATGATATAATTGAACTAGTTAATTAAATATGATATAATTAATTTTATGTATGAGATACATTAATTTAGAGGAAATTAAATATATAGATGATTTATATCTAGTAGAGGAAAAAATATTATAATTAATATTTGATATTAATTTATAAGTTATGAATGTGATAAGATCACATTCATTGGACAGTTAGAAAGGAAATGAGAAGGCGTCTCTTCGTTTAAAATAACGGATGAGTGCATTATAAATAGCAGATGGTGTGTTGATCTCGGTGTACACGTGTATTGTGAAAAAGATAGTGTCATCATTTAGAAAATCAGTACCTATACGATAGGGACTGCACGATCGCTTCACATACGATATTGTTAAGCGATCACATACGAATTACACCGTCGCGCGTTATTATGAAAACGATCGTTTACCTTTTTACTAAGCGATTGTTTAGCTCCCGGTATTTACTAAACGATCGTATAGATGATCACTTAGTTTTTCCTATGCGATCGTTCGGGCGATCGCTCACCCTTTTCCTACACGATCGTTTACCTTTCCCTACACGATCGTATAGACGATTGCTTACTTTTACTACACGATCATATACTTCACCTAAACGATCAAGCATATTGTCTATGCGATAGATGACCGGGTCTCCCACTTGCTTGATCGTTGTGTACGGTCTCTCATCCTCCTTTCCTCTACCAAATCCGAACAAAGCCAACACTTTAGATTCCCACTCCAAGAATACTGAGGGCTCTAAGTGGTGTTGTGTTCTCCGATTCCTTCTGTCCGAGTGGTGACTGTTCGAGATAGACAGTTGGGCTTTAGACTCGCTATGAAGAAGAAATATTCATCTGGTATGATTTCTTGACTCTTTTTACATTATGCAAGTATGATTGAATATATATGTGGTAATTCTGACACAATGAATTGGAAAGATTTGCTTCCGCTCGTAGGTACTCTTGAATAAGAGTTCCTTCATATAGCCCATAGTTGAACTCCCTTCACTGTAGATATATTATGTCCACTTAATAACCATAATCAGTAAGCCGATCCTTCATAGGTTGTTTGTAATCACAGCTATGTCAAAAATACCGTTTTACCCTTATGACTACATCTTGTTCCTTAAGTTTCTACTGATCCTCAAATGAACAATTCTGATTCATAATATCTATGAATCAAATCCATTTTCTATCGTGAGAAGGTGGGGCCCCATTTGTTCAAGACCCAGTAGTTAAGAGAACAACTTATCTGCTAACCTTAAATAGGGTAGGAGTGAATTCCATCTTGCAAGGCTATGTCCCCAGCTATTCATCTGGTTTTATCCCCAAAATGGTAAGCTTATTGAGTAGTGTTGTTGGACTACTTTCACCGTTTGCAGATCAAATGATAATCTCGAACAAACAAGAGTTCATAGCTAGCTCAAGATTAAGATCGAGTTAACCTAGATTATATAATAAATGAAATAGTCAGTTTTAACAGTAAACGGTTGTTATAAAGATAAGTGACTATTTTTGTGGTCTAGTCTATATGTAAACTCATTGCATAAGATGCCCCCACTCTTATGTCTCAACATGAACGATTTGTGGATCACATCATTTGTAGTACCTTAAAACTTCTTGTAATAACTAAAGAGTGGGCCGCATCCAATAGTGTTACCAGGATGAGATACCCAATTTCATCCATATACTTATTAGACCATATAGGCTATTATACTATCAATTTGATCTTGTTTATATCACTACATAAAGTTACAGCATTCAGACTATAGCCAAGGATGCGTTTATTGGATTTTCATAATAAGAGCAAAATCAAGAAGTCATTATTATTGATAAAATAGAATGTTTAACAAAAGCTGCGAGTTCTAGGACATTCCCAACAATCTCCCACTTGGATTAAAACTCTAGTGAGAACAAATATATACAATATAATGTTGAGATACATAATGGAAAAAATACAACAAACTAGGGCATCTACAATACCATAGACATTCTCCCACTTGCCCTAGATTACTCTACTTGGAGTCCTAGTCCAACTAGATGGCTCTTGAAAAATTTAGCCGAGAGGGCCTTGGTGGATGGATCAGTAAGGTTATCTTCAGAGCCTATTTTTGTGGCGAGCACATCTCCTCCGTGTACGATCTCCCGGATGAGATGGTATTTTCTTTCAATGTGTTTTCCATGCTTGTGACTTCTGGGCTCATTTGAGTTAGCAACTGCACCACTGTTGTCACAATACAGTATGATAGGCAAGTACATATTTGGAACGACTTCTTAATCAACTAAGAATTTGCGTAGCCATACTGCTTCCTTAGCAGCTTCGCATGCAGCCATGTATTTCGCTTCCATGGTAGAGTCAGTGATACAACTTTGCTTGATGCTTCTCCAAACTATAGCTCCTCCGTTAAGAGTGAAAATTGATTCTGAGGTAGATTTCCTGGAATCTACATCAGTCTGAAAATCAGAATCAGTGTATCTCATAAGGATCAAATCCCTAGGTCCATACACAAGCATATAGTCCCTCGTTCTCCTAAGATACTTGGGGATATTTTTGACAACGGTGTAATGACCATGTCCAGGATTAGATTGGAACCTGCTGAAGATTCCAACTGCAAAACATACGTCGAGACGTGTACATAACATAGCGTACATCAAACTCCCAACTGTAGAAGCATATGAATTATGTTCATCTCCTCAACCTCTTAAGCTGTCTTAGGACATTGTTCCATTGACAAATGAATTCCATGTCTGAAAGGTAATAAACCTTTCTTGGAATTTTGCATATTATTCCTTGACAACATCTTGTCAATATAAGATGCCTGAGATAGTGCTAATGTTCTATTCTTTCGGTCTCGAAAGATCTGTATTCCTAGAACATACTGAGCATCACCCAAATCTTTCATTTGGAATTGTGATGCTAACCATCTCTTTATGTCAGCAAGAAAACTTGTCTCATTCCCAATGAGCAAGATATCATCAACGTATAGAACTAAGAATGCTACAGATTTGTTGACTATCTTCTTGTATATACAAGGTTCATCAATGTTCTGTTTAAAGCCATAAGATTTGATCGCAGTGTCAAATCTTATATTCCAGGATCTGGACACTTGTTTCAATAAATAAATGGATCGATTAAGCTTAGAGACTTTCTGTTCCTATCCTGTTTCGACGAACCCCTCTCGTTGAGACATAAAAATACTTTCATCAAGATAGTCATTCAGAAAAGCTGTCTTGACATCCATTTGTCATATTTCATAGTCATAATATGTGGCAATGGCAAGAAGTATTCTTATTGATTTAATCATGGCAACAAGAGAAAAAGTTTCTTCATAATCAACTCCTTTTCTTTGGGTAAAACTCTTTGTCACGAGTCTGGCTTTATAGGTCTGTACCTTGCTAGTTTGGTCTCGTTTTCTCTTGTAGATCCACTTATAACCTATAGGTGTAACACCTTGTGGTTGATCTACAAGTTCACAGACTGAGTTGAAGTACATAGACTCCATTTCATCGTCCATTGCTTTTATCCATTGTTCCCTGTTAACATCTTCCATTGCCTTTTTAAAGGTTAATGGATCCTCTAAACCATCATCTTGTATGATGTTTTGAGTTTCTGTTAAACTCATGTACCGTTTAGGTTGTTGAATAATTCTCCCACTACGACGAGGCATTCCCAAATCTTGGGATGGACGCGATGGGACAACAACCGTTGTTGATGGACCAGCTTGATCAACAACTCTTGTTGATTTTTCTATAGTATCTTTAGACAGTTCTTGCAATATTAGTTTACTGCGAGGTAAATGATTTTAATATGATCCTCTTCCAAGAAAGTTGCATTTTTTCGATACAAACACTTTATCTTCTTGGGGATCATAAAAGTATCCTCCTTTTGTTTCCATGGGATTTCCTACAAATAGGCATAATTTTGAACGTGTTTCCAATTTTTTAGGATTCTGTACCAACAAGTGTGCTGGACAACCCCAGATGCAGAAATGACGTAAACTTACTTTGCGTCCTTTCCACAATTGATATAATGTTTCTGAAACACTTTTGGATGGAACAATTTTCAGAATATAAACTGCAGTCTATACTGCATATCCCCAAAAGGATTGAGGTAATTGAGCATAACTCATCATGGACCGAACCATGTCCAACAAGGTTCGATTTCTCCTTTCTGTAACACGGTTTTGTTGTGGTGTTCCAAGGTGCTGTAAGTTGGGATTGAATTCCATGATTTACTAGATAGTTCTGGAATTGCAAATCCATATACTCACCACCTCGATCAGATCGAAGTGTTTTAATTCTTTTACTTAACTAATTTTTAATCTTAGCCTTAAATTCTTTGAACTTTTCAAGAGTTTCAGACTTGTGATTGATTAAGTATAGCCATATCGAGAGTAATCGTCAATAAAACTGACGAAGTACTGATATCCTTCTCGAGCTTTAACATTCATCGGACCACAAAGGTCTGAATGTATAAGTTCAAGAGGTTCTTTGGCACGAAGACCTTTGTCAGAAAAAGATCTTTTCGTCATATTTCCCTCAAGACATGATTCACATGGAGGTAAAGAACTGTATTCTAACTGATTTAGATGACCACTTTTTACCAATCTCTCAAACCTGTTGCGATTAATGTGGCCAAGTCTAAGGTGCCAAAGATAGGCGTTAGGAGAAATTTTGGCTTTTTATTATGTATTTCAGCTATTTTAAATATCTCTATATTTAAAATAGCTTTTGCTTCCGTTGGTTGTAATATGTATAAGTTATTTGCAAGTCTAGCAGAACAAATATGAACACCTCTTGAATAAACAAACACTTCATTATATTCAAAATATACATTATATATATTCTCTAAAAGACAAGAAATGGAGATCAAATTTCTTTTCATCTTAGGTACAAAGAACATAGTCTTGAGTAAGATAAAAGAATCTCCAAAAAACAACTTCATATCTCCCACTACTTCAGCTGAAATGATGAAAGCCATCTCATATTCAGAAAGTCTTCTCCAAGAACCAGTTTCCTGTAGAAAAGTACAAACATGATTAGCGAGGCCTGAATCTAATATCCAAGTAAGGTGAGAATTTTCCACTATACATGTTTCAACAACTAATAAATCATATTTACCTTGTTTATTCTTTTCTGCTTTCTTTTCAGCTGGATATTTTGGGCAACTACGCTTCCAATGCCCAACTTCTCCACGATTGAAACATTTTCCCTTTGGAGTTTTTTTTTTCTTCGCAACGATTTTCTTTTTCCCTTTTCCTTTCTTTTTCATCTGTACGGTTTTATCCTTAGAAGAAGAAGAAAGACCAACTTTCTTATCATCAATGGGTTTCGTACCAAACATAGACCCTTTGTAAAACTTTTGGTTTAGAAATAACATTTATTTCTTTTTCCTTGAGTTTCATCATCGATTGATAAGTTTGCAATTCATTCAACAACGTCGTTAAGTTATAAGTGATTTTGTTTATGACAGCATTTTTCTTAAATGACAGATAGCTCTCAAGAAAAGATTCAAATATCATGCTCACTTGACTTGTTTCGTCTATCATAGCCCCGTGAGCCTCCACGATGTTAAAATGGGTCATCATGTCGAGAACATGTTCTCTTACGTTGGTCCCATCCTTCATACATGTCACATAGACATATTTGATAGCTTCATGTCTAATAGACGATGACGGTTGCCCGAACATCTCCTGTAATGATGCCATGATCTCACGAGCTGTGGGCATGACCTTATGTTTCTTGTTGAGTACATCAGATATACTTGTCAAGATATAGGCCTAGGTTTTTTCATTTACTCTTACCCATCTCTCATAAACATCCCGAACATTTCAGGTCGCCGTTGAACTCGGAACTGGAGGACGCTCCTCCGTTAACACAAATCTCAAATCATCTACTACTAATATTGTATTGATATTTGATTTCCAATTCGAGTAACCCTCTCCGTTAAATTTGTTAGAAGGAAGCAGTTGTATAATCGAGTTCGACATTGCTGAAACATTTTAAACAAACTTTTATTAAATATGCATCTAAATCCATTCTAGCAAAACTAATAAAGTATCCAATAAATCTTAATTTATTTGCAACGATATTTAAGATTTAGAACAAATGCTACCGTGGGGCAGTTAAGAACTCCTTCACAGAAGTAAGATAGTTATTGACCAAATACTATTATCTAGAATAACTCATATCCCAATAGTTCTTTTGGTTATTGTTTTTGGTCAAGATATTTACTAACACTTAGTAATTTTTGTAAGTGTGACCCACCATTTTCAAATATTATAGGACAGTATGAATATGCCTCCGAGATAGAAGACAATATCCAAGACGAAAATATAAGATCTTATTCATTTTACTGAAGCCTGAGTTGTTCCGAATCCTATGTTACAACCCTCCATAGGGATCGCTGTGGTTAAAACATAGCTAGTGCCGCATAAAAACGACAGTAGGCGCAACATAGGAATCTCACGGTTCAAACTAATGGAGGAGACCGTAGGACAATGTTGACACATTTCCTTCACCCACTTAATATGAACCACTTCCCTCATTCACCTTGTTATTGACCCATGCAAACAGTTTCCGTTTGGAGCAGTCGAGGTAAAATCAACAAGAAGTCGAGCATGGATCTCACGGTGTGAACTCTTGAGGATGTGAGAGTTGATAACTATATATTAAATATATTGTTAATCTCCAACTGAAGTGTTCTAGATGTTTGGGTAATTTACTTAGGCATGATGGCTAATTTCATACAACCTAAGTCTAAGTGGTTTATCAAAATATAACTCTTATAATTGGATCAAGTGGTTTATCAAAATATAACTCTTATAATTAGATTTAACCTACAATGTCTAGGTGATAAACCATTTTATTACCTCACATCGCTCACGCAAGCTCATAAAACCAGTTAACAACTCTCAATAGTTCGGTCAGAATCCCCAGGTAGGAGGTGTTCCGTAAACCGTCGACTTAAGTACCCCCAGCCTTAGACAGGTTTATGAACCGATATGAGTTTGTAACCGTATTTTATAAGTCAACAATCTATTTTAACAATTAAAATTTGTTATTAACCAAAGTGCGCATACAACTGTTCTTTATTATGGATTTTAAACATCTAACCAATTTTATAACAACTTTCAAAATTTAGACATGTTTAACATCCACAACATTCAACAAAGGTATCTAATATAACTATTATATTAAACATAACCCTAACATGCATACTATAGATTATAACAATTATAATATACTGTCAATGCATGTAACATGTTTCCTATAATGGGGTTTTAAATTTACATGGCATACTGTATGCATATATATCAATTGTTCAATTATTGCATACATCTCATGCATAAAGAATTAAATACTAACTGTTATGGTTTTCGTTTTGACATAAACAAACAAACAGATAGCTTATTACAAACAGCTTCATAACCGTCTTTAAACCGCTCGAACCGCTCAAAACCGTACCCAAAACAACTTGAACCGAGCTGGATGAGTCAGAACCGGACCAACCAAAACCATTTGAGGCTGAACCGGATTGAACCTTGAGTAAACCGATCAAGCTGGTTGCTCTCGATCCTACCTCAACGTATGGCTAAGGTCGATCGTGTAACACCTGGAGGTAATCGTCTAGTGTCATCGCCTTACACGATCACATAATGTTTGCTAAAAGCTAAATGATCGTTTAATTCTATCGCATAGGAGTAGAAAATTGCTTAGTTCCATCACAGTGCAATCGCTTAGCTCCATCGCATAGTACTAAGCGATCACTTAACACCATCGTCCAGCACATTTAAGTCATCATTTAGTATCCATCACAGCTAAACGATCGCTTAGCTCCATTGTATAGAACATCATCGCATCGCATAGCATTTATCTACACGATCGCTTAGTTCCGCGACCAAACAATCACTCATTGCTATCGCGTAGCACTTTATCGTATCACTTAGCGTGCATCATTGCTAAACGATTGTATAGCACCATCATTTAGCAAAATCAACGTATCGTCTAGTTCCCACGACAAAACTAAATGATCGTGTGATGCTATTGTATAGAAAATGAACGCATCGCTTAGCTCTCGCAGGTACACGATCGTTTAGCATTCAACATCACCACGACCAGCACATATTACGAAATGATCGTATAGCTTTTCTTCTCATCGTGTAACGTCTAGAGCTAAACGATCATTTAGAAACTGGACTTCAACAACAAATTTGAGCAGAAGCTGAAAATACTAGAACAGCAGCTCGACCTCTTTCGCTTGTTTCTTCAATTACATTTTAATTTCAACTCTAATGACTCCAAATAAATTAAATACTCTTGCTAACCCATAAATGCTCTTAAAACAGGAGCCAATTACAAATTTAATTGAGAAATTAAAGAGAATTAAGATGCCAAAACTCAGAAAACCATAGCAGGACTTAAGAGAACAACCTATCTGCTAACCCTAAATAGGGTAGGAGTGAATTCCATCTTGCAAGGCTATGTCCCCAGCTATTTATCCAGTCTTATTACCAAAATGGTAAGCTTATTGAGCAGTGCTGTTGGACTATTCTCACCGTTTGCAGATCAAAGGATAATCCCAAATAAACAGATGTTCATAGCTAGCTCAGAATTAAGATCGAGTTAACCTAGGTTATATAATAAATGAAATAGTCAGTTTTAACAGTAAACAGTCGTTATAAAGAAAAGTGACTATTTTCATGGTCCAGTTTATATGAAAACTCATTGCATAGGATGAACCCACTCTCATGTCTTAACATGAACGATTTGTGGATCACATTGTTTGTAGCACCTTACAACTTCTTGTAACAACTACAGAGTGAGTTGCATCCAATAGTGTTACCAGGATGAGATACCCAATTTCATCCATATACTTATTAGACCATTTAGGCTATTATACTGTCAACTTGATTCTGTTTATGTGACTACATAAAGTTACAGCATTCTAACTATAGCCAAGGATTCGTTTATTGGATTTTCATACTAAGATGCAAAATCAACAAGTCATTATTATTGATAAAATAGAATGTTTAACACGAACTCTGAGTTCTAGGACATTCCCAACATAAGTATCATTTGTACTCCAATTGGTATCAATAAACGCACATTGAGAAGGTTTAGGTTGGAGTTTGTTGGCAGTATATGGTTCAATTAAGGGAAAACATGAACAACTAAAGATTTTAAGGTGTTTGTAATCGTGTAGATGATTGAAAAGATTCTCAAGCAGTGAGAGATGTTGGAGGTTAGTAGAGGGAAGTCGATTTATGAAGAACACAACAGCTACAAAGGCAATGGACAAAAAAGAATTAGGTAGAGAAGCACGAGTTAAAAGATATACGACCATTTCAGTGATATGTCGATATTTTCTTTCGACTACACCATTTTGCTCTGGAGTATATGCATAAGATTTTCGATGAAAAATGCCATTTGATTGGAGATATGAAGTACAGGCATGGTTGACAAATTCACTCCCACCATCTATGCGAAGTATTTGAATACGGGAAGACAAATGATTTTCAGTCATAGGAAAAAGCCATGTATATTTAGAGAAATCATCGACAAAGGAAACATAGTATTAATAGCCATGTATATGTGAAGTATTCGATAGTTACACTCTCTTCACTATTGATATATTTCTGTTAACTTGATTTAACCATGATTAGTAAGTCGATCCTTCACAGGTCATTCGTATTTTCATCTAGGTCAAAATTACTGTTTTATCCCTTTAAATACATCTTGCTCCTTAAATCACCACTGATCCTCTATCGCACAATTGGTTTATAATCCAACTAATATACCATGTCTCTCTCTATCATGAGAAGGCATGGCCTCTTCGTTCAAGACCAGGAATTAGTACTTAAGAGAACAACCTATCTGCTAATACTAAATTGGGTTGGAGTGAATTCCATCTTGCAGGACTATGTCCCCAGCTATCTATTTGGTTTTATCCCTAAAATGAGAGGCTTATTGAGCAGTGCTGTTGAAGAACTCTCACCTATATAAATCAAAGGATAAACCTAAATAAATAGAAGTTCATAGTTAGCTCGAGATTAAGATCGAGTTACCCTAGGTCATTAAATTGAAATAGTTAGTTTTAATAGTAAACGGTTGTTATGAAGAAAAGTGACTATTTCTTGGTCTGGTCTTATGCAAATGTCTTATTCATAGGATGTCCCGACCTGCATGTCTCCACATGAACGCTTTCGATCATTTATATCAGTATACAAAGTGGGCCGCATCCATAATATCTCTAGGATGAGGTACCCAATCTCACTCATATACTTATAGACCTTTTAGGCTATATAATATAACTTAATCCTCTTTTATGTCTCTACATAAAGTTAAAGTATTCATACTATATCCATGGGTTCGTTTATTGGAATTTATAAGAGTATGCAATTTCAATAACACTTTTATGGAATGAAATCTCAATAATACTTTTATTTCAAAAGAGAATATATTTCATATATTACGAACTGCGAGTTTTAGGACATTTTCAATAAAAAGAATATATCTAGCTAATAAATTTACTGAAAATTCAATATGTCTTGCATTATTAGCAAGATACATAAGTTTACCAATTGCACTAAGATATGGTACTTCATAACTAAAAAGTTCTTCATTATCATTTCGTGGTCGAAATATATCTTTCTTCACATCTAGTAAACGAACTTTCATTGAAATATTCAATGGATGTGCTTTATTCATATAAAATATTTTCAAAATTTTTCCAATGTAAGTAGACTGGTGAACAAACGTCTCATCTTCTAAATGCTCAATTTGAGATCAAGGCAAAATTTTTCTTTCTCGAGATTTTTCATCTCAAATTCTTTCTTATGATATTCTATTGCCTTTGAAAGTTCTTCAAGAGTTCCAATTATATTTAAGTTATCAACATATACCATTTAAATTGCAAATCTTGACTACATCCATAAAATGTATGTCCAGATTTTTTTACACAGTTAGACCAATTAAATATCTTAGTGCAATTGCATATGCCATTAGGAAACATGTCTCCTCATAATTAATACCAGGTCTTTATGAAAAATCTTGTGCAACTAGTCTTGCTTTATATCTTGTGACTTCATTATTTTATTTCTTTTTCTCACAAATACCCATTTATATCCCAAAGATTCGACATCTTCTGGTGTTCGCAAGTGGTACAAAAACTTGACGTTTTGAAAGTGAATTTAATTATTCCTCAATTGCTTCTTTCCATTTAAGTGAACTTTTCTATGTCGACATTCTTCAACATACTTTGGTTCAGGATGCTCATTTTCAAATATAATATCAAGAGCAACATTATACGCAAAAATGTTGTCAATAACTACATTAATTTAGTTCCATCTTTTCCTGTCATGACATAGTTTTTTGAAATCTCATTATTATCTTTAGGTATTTCACCTTTCTCATTCGTTATTAAGGATTTCTTCATGAGTATTTACATCCTCAACCATGTCTTTTTTACTATTGATTATTTTTATTTTTCGAGCATATCTATTTTTGTAACCCATTGGTGTACCATGCTTCTAGCGTGTCTCAGACTCATTAATGACAACTTGCTATGTTGTGATATCAATTTTCAATAGAATATTTGCAGATGGTATATGTGATTTATTTACTTTCTTAGCATCTATAAATGCATCTGATAATTGATTTGCTATATTTTGCAAATGAATTATTTTCTGAATTTCAATTTTACATTGATCTATATGGGGATCTAATGAGACAATAAAAATACATTCCATGTAATTTCTTTTTCCAACTTCTTAATTCCACTCCCTAATGTTGGAAAATTTGTATCATCAAAATGAGAATCAGTAAATCGTGCAATAAATACATCAATCGTTAAGGGTTCAAGATATTTAATAATTGATGGGGAATCATATCCAACATATATTCTTAACCTCCTTTAAGGATCCATCTTATACATTGTGATGGAGCAATTAGAACATATATTACACATCAAAAAAATCTTAGATGGAAAATATATGACTCATTCCTATAAGCTGATTGTAATGGTGAGCACTTATGATAAGCTATTGGCCTAATACGTATAAGTAACGCAACATGCAAAATAGCATGTCTCCATACAAATGTAAGAAGCTTAGCTCTCATAATAATGTTCTAGCAATTAATTGCAAATGTTTTATAAATGATTCTGCTAAACTATTTTGTGTATGAACATGAGCTACAGGATGTTTCAACACTTATCCCAATTGACATACAATAATTATCAAAAGCTTGAAATGTAAATTCACTAGTATTATCAAAATGAATAGTTTTAATTGTATGATCAGGAAATTTTGCTCTTAAATTAATTATTTGAGCAAGTAATCTTTCAAATGCAAGGTTTCAACTTGAATAAGCACACGTATGTCCATCTACTAGAACATCTATTAATATCATAAAATATCTAAATGGTCCACTTGGTTGGTTAATAGGTCCACATATCACCATGAAATCATTCTAAAATGCAGGTGATTCAATCCTCACTTTAGCTGGTGGTGGTTTAACTATTAATTTATCTTGAGAGCAAGCATCACATGATAATTAACTAGATTGAAAAATCTCTTGGTTCTTCAATGAGTGTCCATTTGAATTCTTAATAATTCTTCTCATCATTACAGACCCTGGATGACCCAATCTGTCATGCGAAATAGTAAATATATCTGGATTCATGAACTTCAGATTCATTGTTTCATATGTTTCAATTACTCGTATATGAGTATAATATAATCTAGAAAATAAAGTAGAAAAAATTTTCGATATAGGTTTTTCATGTGAGACAGTAGAGATGATATAATGCTACTTCATATTATTCTTTCTATCAATCTCAAATGATAACCATTGCAATGTATATCTTTAAAACTTAGTAGATTTCTCTTTAAATTGACAAGAGAATAATGCATTATTAATTGTAAATTTTGTTCCTTTGAGTAAAATAATATTTGTTTTTCTAAAACCTTCAATTAAATTTGCAGAACCTAATATTGTATTGATTTTTGCTTCCAGCATTGTCAATTTGGAGAAATATTTTCTGCTCGTAAGTATTGTATGCGTAGTTGTACAGTTTGTCAGACATAGGTCTTCGTTCCTTATTTTTTAGTCCTTTTGAAAACTATCCATAATTCTTCATTAAACAAAATAATTACAATAATATAAACAAAACTTGAAATACAGAAGTTTAACATAAAAAAACATGAAAGATAAGGAAAAAAAAAAACAACATCAATCCTATATATATATATATATATATAACAACAACAACATTAATCCTACATATTTTCAAAATCAAAAGGAACACTTATTATTCCATTGATGACACCAATTTTCTTTCCAGGAGATTCAAATAAGTCTGTCACATTCAAAGTTGTCCTAATGGATGCGTCAAAATAATAATTATTTCTTCCTCTGCCATGGTCACGACCACGACAATGACCACGACCTCGACCTCGACCATGATTATTATTTCAATTTACAGTATTGACTTCAAGGAATAGTATTTCTCCAGTTGGTCAAGATTCTGGTTTTTCATTAATATTTAAATTCACAATATTGACTTCAAGGAATGGTATTTCTCTAGTTGGTTGAGATTCATGGTTTTTCATTAATAACTCGTTATTTTTTGTTTAGCCACAAGAAGACATGAGATGAGTTCATAATATTTTTTAAAATCTTTCTCTCGATATTGCTGCTACTAGAGAATATTCAAGACATGAAAAGTAGAAAAGGTTTTCTCTAACATATCTGCATTAGTAATTTTCTCTCTGCATAACAACAATTTTGAACTGATTTTAAGTAGTGTAGGCTCGTAATCACTTACTGATTTAAAATCTTGGAACCTCAAATGAATTCATTCATAACGAGCTTTAGGAATAACTGTTTCATGATGCTCTTATATTTTTTTTTTCAAATTTTGCGACAAGATGCAGGGATCTTTTATGGTTAAATATTTTATTTTTAATCCTTCATGAAGATAATGACGAAGAAAAATCATGGCTTTTTCTTTTTCTTGATTGTTCATGGTACTTTCTTCTTTAATTGTTTCTCTAAGATTCATGGCGTCTAAATGTATCTCAACATCAAACACTCATGACCAATAATTATTATCATTAATGTCAAGGGCTGCAAATTCTAGTTTTGTAAAGTTTGTCATATGGTAACACTATCACAAAATATTTTATTTATATTAGAAATTTAATATATACTAAGCATGCAAAATAACATTTAATTTATTAATTACATTAAAGAGGAAAAAACTGACCTATCTTTAAGATCTATCTTCAGTGGGGGGAAACAACAAAACCTCGTGTTGATAACGTGTTGTAAAATTGAGGCGTACATGGAGCACAACTGGAACACGAATATGGAGAAAATATAATACAATAATAAATAAATTAAAGAAAATAACAAAATATTAGAATTATGTAAATAGAAAAATACGGAAAATAGAAATATGAAGTAGATTTTCTCACCAACGCGTGTCTCTTCAAGATCCACAAAATGCCACTATTTAGAGGCAAATTGGCAAGTAGGAGGTGGAATTACATAAACACTAATAGTGTATAATCTTTAGACACATGGACGACACATGGCCTTTAGAACAGTTCATAATCTTTAAACATGTGGCTTTTAGACACTAAGCATGAGTATCTATATCATTTAATTCATAATATTTATAACAGTTCTATGTTTTTTGAATTAATAATTTCTTTTACTGAGGCATTTTGGTCATTTGATATTTTTTAAATAAGGAAACCATTTTGACATTTTCCTAATTTCTTATACTTGTTGCCATTTTTTTAAAAATGAAACTTTTATTTTGCTATTTCTTTTATCATCCCAAATATCTTATAAGAAGTGATAGTCGTGTCTAACAAATTTTTATGAAGGCATGGCTTCCAAATGCAATAAAAGAAGCTTATATATTATCTTTTTACACTCGTAGATGTTTTGTTGTCCACATTTCATAGACGTTTTTAAACTTAAGGAAAAAGAAGTAATTTTTGATACGTCAGCCCTAGAGAGAAGGGACTAAATAGGTTTATTGTAAATTTATTGGAAAGTTTTAAAGAAGAAAATATGTTTAAATAAGAGAAATAGTGTAAATCAAATTCAATTTGGGTCATTGAATGTTGATAAAATTCAAAATAATGATGAAGATGGTAGGAATAATAATAATAATAATAATAGTTGTTTTCAAATATAGCAAAATGAGTCAATTTATTTATAAATAAAGCAAATTATCATTGTGTGTTGATGATAGATAATGATATTTGTTATATTTGAAAATATTTTTTCAGTTTTATCATTCAAAACAATTATCTTAAATAATAATAATAATAATCAAATCCCACCAACTGTAACCGAGTACTTGTTTTTACATTGATTAACCGTTGGACTCAAAAAGAATATATATGTAAGTACATATATATATATATATATTATTTCTTTTCTTGCTCTAAAACCAACCAAAATTCACCGTGTGGCATATTTTCATGGCTGCACATATTGCTCTTTAATTGAATTCAATCAAAACTGTTAAAGTTGTTTTAAACTTCGATTGGGGTGATCCGAATTGCATTGAATTTGTTATTGTGAGCTCTGAATGGGCTTTCCAAAATAGTAAAATTGTTAGATAAAAGCAGAATTTACCATGAAAATATTAATTCATTAATTCATTAAAATTAATTATTTTTAGATTAGGGTAAAAAAAACCAACTGTTTATGTTTTTAAATTTGGCTACAATTAATTTTTTTAGTGTCAATATAGTAAAACCTACCATACCATTACCAAGGTTTAAAATATCAACAAATTCTTTTACAGAAATATCACTGAAGATAGTGATAAAATGCCGATATAAATTTCTTCAAAAATTATAAAATAAACTAATAAATAAATATTGCTTTTAGGTGGAGTTATATATATATATATATTCACCAGATTCAACCATCTAATGATGTAATTGTAGAAGTATATTCTGTCTTTTTATGCTTTTTATGCAAAATTCTGTTAAAAAGAAAAAAAGAGAGTGAGAAAAGCCTTCGAGGTTAAGAATGGATGAAAAATGGCAAATAATTGAGAGTGCCAAAGGAAAAGCTGTTTTATCCAAATACTCTTAAGACACTTCGCAAATGAGAAAAGAAGAAAGTGACATTTCAACAAAAACATTGATCAATAATTCCTTTTCTAATAAACACTTTTGGTCCAGTAACTATTTTCAAACACTTAAAATTTTAGTTACCCTACAATAATTTAATCTCTATATTTTTAAATTTTGTAACAACCTAATTACTTCATGATCTTTAAAAACAACAATTTAATTTAAATCCATATACTTTAAAATTTGTATTAATTTTAATCTCTATGATGAAATTTTTCACTAAAATTAAGTGTCAATTTTTATTACGTAATAATTTATGGGACATTTGGGATAAAGAGTTGGTTATTATAATCCTGAATTATTATAGTTGGATTATAATAATTTGTGTTTAAGGTGTAGATTATTTCAGTTTGAGTTATAATACTATATGTTTGAGGTGTAAATTATTTTAATTTGAGTTTGATCAAAAGTGTTTAAATAAAAATAAGTTTTTTGAAAAACATTTTTTTTTTAAATCAATCAAAACAAACCCTTAATTTATACTTTTTGTACTATTAATATATTACGTCTTTATATCTTTAATATTACACCCTTCCAATATAACATGGTATATATATATATATATATATATTAAAATAATAATAATAATATTATTATTATGTCGTTGTTGAATAAAATTTTTTGATCAACCACATATTTCTAACTTAATGAGTAATGAGTTGACCATTTTACTAATTTTATATTATTTTTTATTATGTGGGCTTTTCTAATTTTAAATGAGTTGATCATTTTTACTAAGTTTATATTATTTTTTATTATGTGGATCTTTCTCTTTTCTCTTTCCTCCTCCCTTTTCCTTTCTTTTCTTTCGTTTTCTTTTCTCTCTCAACCCTATCTCTATCTTGAAACTTAGCCCTTCTCTTTAACATTGAGAAATACAATCAACTTATTGAAAGAAATATATATATATATATATATATATATATATATATATATATATTTATATATATCAACTAACGGATAACTTAACTAGGGGATCATTTAAAACATTTTCTAAATTTCAAAGATAAAAGTATTCTTTTTTGAAACTTTCATATACCATATGGATATTAAAGTGGACCTCATTTGATTATGTTTGTTGTTATTTAATTGTATTCTATAGTCGTAAGAAATTGTGGGATCCACCTCTAGATGCTCAATCTTACTGTATTTAAAAATACCTGAGACATATTATTTTTACCGTTATTGTTACATATATTATTATTGTAACAGTATAACAATTATGAATCTGTCACATTTATTGTAAACTTTATCTTTATCTTTACCGTTTACCATTGGGATCAAACGATAATGATAACAATAAATTTGACATATTCATAATTATAAGTAAACACTATAAAAAAACAATCCAATTATGTTTGCGATTAAGATTCATTATGATTGATCCATCAATGAAATCTCATTATGATTACGTCAATTTTCATTACAAATTGAAAAATGTGATCTATCTTCAAACTTAATGGACTAGAAGTGTGTATTTTGACCTTAAAATGACTATATAATTTAAAATTCCTACAATAATAAAATATGATTAAGGAAAAAAAATGAGTATAATAAAAATGTATTTATCCTGGAGAGATAAACATGAAAGGGGCACTGTAGTAACAAAATTTTCATAAAATCTGAATAAATAAAACTTTCAAATATTTGGACAAAAAGTTTCTTTAGAGTTAGAAAATTTATATATAATTTATTTTTCTGAATTTTAAGGTCAAATTTGTAAATAACGAATAAACGATGTATCAAATTACGAATTTAAGACATTACGACATTTATGATCACAAATAATACTTTGATTTTTGTCTATAAATTCTCTCGTCTCCTCCTTCAATTTCACAAAACATTTACCACCAATTCCTCTTTTCCTTATCTATCTTCTTCTACTCTGTGTGAGAGAGAGAAGCCATTGAAGCTTAAGAAAATGGTAGAAGCCCCACGGCGTCAAGAACCAAACAATCCTCCAAGAAGGGGCAAAATCATGGGTCAGATTATTAAGGACACTTTCAGCTTTACAACGTCCTTTGTCACCGCTGCAGGGACACAATCTAGAGGAGAAGCTCCCGGCGAGGCCGAGGCGGCCGAGCGACCTAATCAACCCCCTCCGCCGCATCGGGCCTAGACCTATTTTCTATTATGCGAGTGTATGTTTTTCTTGTTCTAAGCAAATGATGACATAGTACAGGCAAATTATTGCTAAATTTTATGTGCTCTCACTTTGAGTAAGGACTGAGTTTTGGTTAATTACATTACGTCAAATCCATATCTAAAGTGTTGCGTCGTGTAAACCACTGCATTGAAAATAATTTTGGCACGACCTTGGTGTATATCGTTTATGTCGATTACCCTCCAAGATTAACACAACACTCATCTCGAACGTACATTTATTAGTAAGAGGGTTGGAATCAAGAGAAAGTTGAGAATCTATGTGGAAAAGAAGAAGGAGATGAAAGAATTAATGTTCTATGAATTCTGAATTCATTGATTTTTGAAGAAGACAACGACGTTCAGATCTAGAGAAAATTAATTTTCCAAATTCAAATTAATTCCATAATATTTTAAAAAATAGAAGGAAAAAAATAAAAGTTTCTTTTTTTTTTTCGCACAAGTGCAGTTACTCAAACTCACTCGTCTGTTGGATAGCGATGGCTGCGGCGTGCTATAGATGAAGAGTCTTAACTACCACTTTTGCAAGTCCTTTGTAGAGCTCTCATATTTATACTAGATCTCTAAATTTCCCACATGAGATAGAAATTTCCTCTCTAACTGTGAACTTGCTACAGGTCATAAGTCTTGATAATTGTGAAACATTTCGCAACATTAACATGTGTGACGCTTTTAGTTGTCGTTTTGAAAATTTTTTATGAAGATGATGTTAGTTGAACGCATGATGAATTGAATTCTTAGAATATATTTTTCTAAAGTCTTCCATTTATTTGTTTCTACTTATTAGATTTAATTTATCAAAAAATGTCTTAAGTAAACTTGTTTCATCATTGAATAATTATTTTCTTTCGGTTAAGAGTAGTAAGATTAAGAAATATTTCATTTTATTTGAGATCTTGATCATATTCAATTCAATGTGTTCAAAATGTGAGATATATCTTATATATGATTAATTATTGATATTATTATTTTGTCGAGCACAACAAATAATGTAGGGGGATTTCCTAAAGAAAGAAGGAGGCAAAGTATAACATAAAATTGTTTAGAGAAATTAATTAATTAATATTATTATTAAATGGGGCCATTGTAACTTTAATAAAAAAATTTGAAAATTGAATGCATGTTCCTAGATTTTGTTTTTTTGCAAATATGTCAAAAAATTTCTGTATGAAAATTTGATTACTATTTGATTTATATGTAATTATTTTGTGATTGTTATATGATTTCTATGTGATTGCCGCATCTGTAATTACAAAAAAGTTGAAATCATGACTTTGGTTTCTTGTAATATATTTGTCATACAATATAATTTTTTTTATTAAATTGTATTTTTCTCTCTCCATTTTCTTGCAATGTTTTGAATATTTTCTAAATGTTTTGCATTCCTAACAAAATTTCATAAATAATTAAAATAGGAAAGGGATGATGACATTTCATGGGCTGGGGACACACTTTGTAAAGGGAAAATTAAAAATATATTGGAGTTTTAAAAACTATTTAGAAAAATATTGTAATTTTGAAACTATTTAAAAAAATATTGTTTTTTTTTTTAAAAAAAATAGGTCGAGGGTTCAAAATTCGACCTAATTATTTTTTTTTTCTTTTTAATAATTTAGACATTCGACCTTCTTCTTTCTTTTTTCTTTTTTTTAAAATTTTCCATTTTATAAAAATTATTTCTAAAATTATTTTATTATTTTATTATTTTATTTAAACTCTAAAAAGAATAAATTAAAAAAATAATATCTCATAAAAATAAAAAAATTAAAATTAAAATATCTCATTTATATAAAAATAATTAAAAAAATCAATGTGTCCCACAAGGTGGACGTCATCGATTTCGAGCTGGTTGTCATCGTCGACTTCGAACTTGAGGTTGCTCGGGTTCTTCTTGATGTTGCTCTGGTACCTCTGCAAGCGCTTCATAATATAAATATTCATTATGCTCTCCACGACCCCGACCCTGCCATGCACGTATGAAGACGAAGGACCAGCATCTGAGTCATAATGTCTTGAACCAAATGTTGGCATCATCATCATCGGACTAACAAATCAGTTTGACTCAGCGTCTGTATCATAGGGGCAACTCTTCCATATTATGGGCAACCTTATCAAACTCATCCTCTTCCCGAACAGGTCCTCTACGTCTAAAAGCTGGTGGAGGAACAATAGGTATATTGTACATATAATGTATCTCCTCCATATAGCTTTGGTTGTCACTACATATAGCAAGAACTTGGTTCGGATCATTCGCAACATCACAGAGTCTACTGTTATTCGATCTCTGTGAATTATAAAATAATTAGATAATATTTAAAATAAATTTAAATTTAAAATAATTAGATAATATTCATTCATTTACCAAATGACCCACAGCTACTCCCGGACGAGTGATGTAGCACCTTATGATATTATTATACCAATGAATATATTCTTGAGTGACATCCCTGTCAAACTGTTCAATAGAAACCCCCACTACAATAAACCTTGCACGATAGTGCCATCGCACTACCAAATGTGCAACTTTTTCGGACAAATCTCCAGTCCTTAAGTCAATATCATGCAGTAGGCGTTCAGTATTACAAGGTGATGGGACATCCTGCTGAAAACCGAATTGTCACATCACCCTGTCAGGAAGATGCTACTCACCAATGTGAAAACATATGAGAGGACTCATCGTCTGCCATATGTTTTGACCATTCGTACAAAAATTGGGCAAAGTATGCATAATAATTTTGTATGGCTCCCAAATAACCTGAAACACAAAATATTATATTGGAGAACATTAAAGACAAATACAATAAAAATGTGTATAAAATAATCAATTAGGTTCGGTGTAATGTATCTGATCAGATTGAAGCAGATCAAACATATATCTGTACTGGCTGACTACATGTGTGGCTGTTCTAGTCACAAAATTTGTCTCTCCACCTAAATTTTTAAATTGATAATTTAGAATCTAAATTAACTAGATCGGTGATATAAAAATTAAATTGAATTAAAACAACATACCGAGAATCGTAGGTTCGTCCAGCTAACTGAGCGTCATTAATATGTTGTAGTTGTGGAGCCATTGTTGGAAATCGCTCCCAAGCCCATAGTTGCAAAAGTATGAGAAGCCCAACTATCTCTCGAACCTCAGGTCTTGTTACTTTGCATAGTTGTCTATACAACCATGTCAAACATGCTCCACCCCACGAATACCGCCCTGCATCATAGAGGTTAACTAATAGTGGCAGGAACATCAAGTGAACAAAATGACTTGATTTATCGGAAAACAGATTTCCACCCATCATTTGTAGTATATATGCTCGCGCATATCTTATGACAGTTTCCTCGTCTGCATCATCTATGAGCTCACAGAATTATGTTCCTAACCATATCAAACTTAACCTCAATCCTTTAATTTTGTTGGTAGGTAGGGTCACACCGAGGTACAGTTGACAAACTTGTGACCAGTCATCGTAAATCACTCCGGTGATCGGCTCACCGTCAACAGGTAACCCCAACAACACTTCTATATCTTGTAGAGTGATAGTGCACTCTCCAACAGACATATGAAATATATGCATCTCAGGCCTCCATCTCTCGACCACGGCTATGATCATATGCCAGTCCAACTGAATAAATCCCAATCTGGCAACCCATAGAATTCAGATGTGCGCAGTAACGGCAATATTCGAGGGTGGAGTGGGATAGTGCGCTGGAGAACTGCCTCTCGATGCCCGCAAGATATTTCTCCAGTAGTACGATCTCGCCATACAACAGATGATCGATAAATGGAGTGATCGTACAAAACATCAGGATCAACAGGTCCTGGGTTTAAAGCCATGATCTAAAAAAAAGAATTATTTCTCAATTAGAAGAATAATGTACAACTTAATTAACTTAATTAAATAATGTACAACTTAATTAAAAGAATAATGTACAACTTTATAAATTATAATAAAAAAAATTGAATATACAATAAAAGTATCTACACTTAATTAAATATACATGATAAAAGAAGTATTTATTTCTCAATTAAAAGAATAATGTACAACTTTATAGATTACAATAAAAAATTTGAATATACAATAAATTATAATGAAAAAA
>NC_143485.1:7545730-7570624 GCF_027475165.1 Benincasa hispida | reverse complement strand
CCATTCGATCTCCTTAGGTGGATCCCAAAAAGGTCTACTTTGTAGCACCGTTCGTACATCATGATCGTCATAGGAGAGGCCCCACAAAGGCTTACAACTCTCCCATTCGACCACCCTAGGTGGATCCCAAAAAGATCTACTTTGTAGCACCGTTCGTACATCCTGATCGTTATAGAATAGACCCCAAAAAGGCTTACAACTCTCCCATTCAATCACCCTAGGGAGGATCTCTGAAAGGTCTACCTTGTAGCGCCGCTCATGTATTCTGATCGTCATGGGAGGGGCCCTGCAAAGGCTTACAACTCTCCCATTCGATCATCCTAGGGAGGATCTCGGAAAGGTCTACCTTGTAGCGCTGCTCGTGTATCCTGATCGTCATGGGAGGGGCCCCGCAAAGGCTTACAACTCTCCCATTCGATCACCCTAGGGAGGATCTCGAAAAGTGCCGCTCGTGTATCCTGATCGTCATGGGAAGGAGCCCCGCAAAGGCATACAACTCTCCCATTCGATCACCTTAGGGAGGATCCTCGACAGGTTTGCCTTGTTATGTTATTCCTTGATCAAAATTTGAAGATAAGGGAAATGTGACATTGAGTATTTGAAGATGAGGCGGATATCCATCAAACCTTGAAGATGAGAAAAATGTGCCATCAAGATTTTGAATGGAATCAGGTTGGCTAGAGTCGATCTCGCGTACAAGGCGGAGCCAGATGGACCGGAGTTGTCCTCGCATATGAGGTGGAGTCGGATGGACTAGAGTCATCCTCGCATATGAGGTAGAACTAGACAAACCAAACTTGATCTCGCATATGAGGTGGAACCACACCCACATTTTTGGAGAGGAAGCGAAGCTACACAAATTTTGGAGAAGAGGTGAAGTTGTACCAATATTTTGGAGAGGAAACGAAACTGCACCATGACTTTGAAGATGGAGCGAAGTCGCGTCATCAGTTTGGAGATGAAACGAAGCCATGCCACAACTTGGAGATGAAGCGAAGTTGCATCATTAGTTTAGAGATGAAACGAAGCTACTCCACGACTTTGAAGATGAAGTGAAGCCGCGTCATTAGTTTGGAGATGAAACGAAGCCACGCCACAACTTTGAAGATGAAGTGAGGCCACGTCATTAGTTTGGAGATGAAGCGAAGCTGGGTCATGATTTTGTAGACTGAGTCATTGAAGATGGAGTCGAGCCATGCACACCAATCTTGAACTTAAAGATGGAGAGGCATCAACGAAGCCTTTGAACTTAAAGATGGAGAAGCATCAATGAAGCCTCTAAACTTGAAGATAGAGGAGCGTATAAGTTTACTTTTAAAGAGGAAACGAAGCGCATTCCACGTGTGTGCCTTTTATTTACTGTGTTGGCTTCTTACGAGGGATGAACATCTTCAACCCATTGTGTTGCCCCCAATAGGGATGAACATTTTCAATCTGAAGTGTCATTCTTTGATGGGGATGATCAACATCAATCTTGTAGTATTATACTTAGATGGTTGTGGTACCTCTTCTAATGGACTAAACTTAAATTTTTTTAAGTTTCCTTCATACCTTTAAAGAAAGGGATCGAATCATGACGTAGTTCAATTTTTTTTTTTTTAACTGGACTGAACTTGAAGTTTCTTTCAAGTTGCCTACATACCCTTCTTAATGATAGGGATCAAGTCATAATGTAGTGCGAAGAGATTTGTTTTTCTTTTTACGCGCGACTGAACTTCAATTTCTTTAAGTTGCCTATGTACCCTTTATAATGAAAGGGATCAAGTCGTAACGTAGTTTATACAAATTTTTTTTTCTTTTTATACGCGGATGAACATAAATTTCTTTAAGTTTCCTACGTACTCTTTATAATGAAAGGGATCAAGTCGTAACATAGTTCATACAAATTTTTTTTTTTCTTTTTATGCGCGATTGAACTTAAATTTCTTTAAGTTGCCTACATACCCTTTATAATGAAAGGGATCAAGTCGTAACGTAGTTCATACAAAGTTTTTTTTTTTTATGCGTAAAACTTTTTGAGAAACTTGCCATTGATTGGGCCAATCCTTAGCCCGTCCTTATCGATTATCTTGTACGCACCGTTCGTGTAAACCTCCTTGATGATGTAGGGTCCATCCCATTTAGGTGTGAACTTATTCCTCGTATGTCTCGTTGTGATAATGGGTCTCCTTCCGGCGAGCACTAGATCACCTACTTGAAAGGACCGAGGCTTTACATGTTTATCGAAAGCCTTAGACATTCGTGCCTAGTAACATTCCAGCACTTGCTGAGCTTCTAACCATTTTTCATCCAATGCTTCCAACTCTTGGAGGCGCAGTTTGGCGTTGTCTTCCGTAGTCAGCCCTTCTTACACTGCCATTCTCTGCGATGGAATTTCTCTTTCGAAAGGAAGGACAGCTTCTACCCCATAAACGAGAGAGTACGAGGTGACTCATGTAGGGGTACGGTGAGTGGTGCGATAAGCCCACAACGTTTCACCGATCTTCTCTTGTCAATCTCTCTTCAACTTGGAGACAATTTTCTTCTGCCTCAGCCAATCCATTTGCGGCGGCATTATATATGGATGACTTGTACTGTTTGAATTTGAATTTTTCACACAACCTGTCCATCAACTATTGGTGAATTGTCTTTCGTTATCTGTTACGATCCAATGCGGAATACCATACCGATAAATGATATGAGTGCGGATAAAATCCACCACGTTTTCTTTCTTAGCTTCCTTTAGCGCGACAGCCTCAGCCCATCTTGGGAAGTAATCAGTGGCTGCGAGGATGTAAGAGTGCCCTGCTGTCGACTTAGGTGTTATAGGGCCAACCAGATCGAGCCCCCATGCTTCAAAAGGCCACAAGGCTATGGTCGGATGTAGAGGCTCGGGCGGTTGGTGAATGAAATCGCATGATATTGACAGGCTTCACATTTCTTTGCATAATCCGTTGAGTCCTGGATCATTCTCGGTCAATAATAACCCATTCTTTTCAGCTGGAATTGTAGCTTTAGTCCTGCTTGATGCGCATCGCATACGCCCGAGTGTACCTCCTCCAGAGCCTTCGCTGACTCTTCTTTACTGAGGCACTGAAGGAAAAGTCCCTCAAGGGATCGACGATATAAGACCCCTTTGTAGTAAATGAAATGTGCAGCCCTCCTGCAAACCTCGATTTTATGGTAGGGGTCATCCGGGAGCCTTTCGTGCTCAAGGTAATCTATGATGGGCTACCACCAGTCTTCCTCATAGGTTAGGTAAACCGATAGCGCATTCATTTCCCATATGCAGTCCCAATCGGAGGTACAACCTATCTCCGCGAAAGCGATATATTAAGGGGCACATTATCCAGGTCCGTTAAAGCGATGGCTAGGTTTGCCAAGGCATCTGCTTTCTTGTTCTCCATCCTCTGGACATGTTCCAATGCCATGCTTCCGAACTTCTCCATCAACTGGCAAGCGTAGGTGAAGTAGGGTTTCAAGTCGTCATGTTTCACCTCGTACTGGTATAAGAGTTGATTGATTATCAACTTTGAGTCACCGAAGATTTCTATACAAGCTACTCTAATTTCTAAGGCCATTTGGAGGCCAATTATCAAAGCTTGGTATTCGGCGACGTTGTTTGAACATGACTCGACAAGTGCGAAGCTATAAGGCAACATGTGCTTTTCTGGCGAAATGAGGACGGTACCTGCCCCCGCGCCACTTTTTCGTGCCGCACCGTCAAAGAACATGACCCACGGTCTTGAGGTCTCTGTGAGGAGAACTTCGTCATCAGGAAAGTCTTCACTTAACTCCCAATCCGATGGAACTGGGTGATCTGCCAGGAAATCGGCCAATGTATGCTCTTTAACCGCCCTTTATGGTACATAAACAATGTCGTACTGTTGAAGCATGATTGCCCATTTGGCTAAACGTCCTGAGAGGACCGGCCTAGATAGGACGTACTTGATAGGGTCGGCCTTCGCGATTAAGTGGACTGTGAAGGCCTGCATGTAGTGCCTCAACTTATCTATGGCGAAGAAGAGTGCAAGGCATGTCTTCTCTATAGGGAATAATTGATCTCGGCTCTATTCAGGGATCTACTCAAGTAATAGAAAGCGCGTTCTTTTCCCTTTTGTTCTTCTTGTGCAAACAGTGCCCCTAGTGACCTCTCTTGCACTGCGATATATAATATCAACGGCTTGCCTGCTACTGGGGCTCCCAAGACAGGAGGGCTAATCAGATATCTCTTTATGTTATCGAAAGTATTCTTCCAGGCCTCGTCCCATTCGAATTTCTCTTCCTTTCTTATCAGTCTTTGAAAGGGTTGACACCGCCCTGCTAGGTTAGAAATAAATCTCCGGATGTAGGCCAGACGTCCCTGCAGACTTCTCAGCTCATGTAGATTTCTTGTCTTGGCATCTTCCGGATGGCATCAATCTTAGATTGGTCTATCTCTATCCCTCGATGTCTCACAACGAAACCCATAAACTTTCCTAAAGTTACGCCAAAGGCGCATTTGAGGGGGTTCATCCTTAGCTGGTACTTTTGCAGGCGATCGAACACGGTCCTTAGATCCTTAAAATGGTCCTCTCGTCGCTTGGTTTTTACCACAAGGTCATCCACATAACACTCCACATGTTTGTGCAACATATCGTCAAACACTTTCTGCATGGCACGTTGATAAGTGGTGCCGATGTTCTTCAACCCGACGGGCATTACCTTGTAACAGTATATCTCTTTTGGGGTTCGAAATTTCGTCATTTCTTTGTCTTCGAGGGCCATTCGTATCTGGTTATATCTGGAAGATCCATCCATGAAGGATAAGGCTTCATGTCCCATTGTCGCATCGACCATGATTTCTGTGATAGGCATTGGAAAATTGTCTTTAAGACAGGCAGTGTTTAGGTCGCGAAAGTCTATGCAAACATAAAGCTATCCATTCTTCTTTCTAACCGAGACAATGTTGGCTATCCACGTTGGATATTTAACTTCACGAATGAACCCGACCTCAATCAGTTTATTCACCTCAACCTCAATCTAGGGGATAAGTTCTGGTCGAAAGCGTCATTGAGCCTGCTTAACGGGTCGACACCCCTGTTTGATCGCTAGATGGTGGACTGCTACTTTTGGATCTAGTCCCAACATATCTTTGTATGACCAGGCAAAAACATCCCTGTATTCAGTGAGTAAACTCATGTATTCATTCTTCTCCTCTTTCGAAAGAGACGCGCTGATGAAATTCGAACACGACTCTTCTACGGTGCCCAGATTCATTTCTTTTAACTCGTCCACCGTGGATTGACCACCCTCCTCTAGTCCTTGCGGAGCGTCCTCTACTTCCTCTTCGGTCATACCTTCTTCGGGTCCTTCGGTGACGGTGATGTGGTGGCATGAAGATTTGACTTCCTCCCGCTCTATATTTTTGTTCTGAGGGTTGGTGAAAACGATGTCGCGTTTCTTTACTTTGAGTGTGCCCTCGCTTGTGTTTAGGGTAACGAAGGTCTTTCTCTTCATGCATGAGGGGATGGTACTACGGATCTCCCCATCACTTCTTGCCTCTTCTGATGGTATCTGATCTGATAACGCTTCATCGTTTTTAAGCTCGATTCGCCGCCAGATGGACGCTTGAGGTATTGGCCCCTTCTTTCCTGTAGTTGTTTTGAGGGTGTTAGAGCAGACTCTTCCTTTCCCCTGTGTCTTGCTAGGGACATATTGATCGAGGGGATATTCAGCCCTTTCGTGCTTCAAGCGATCAAAAATGGGAGTGCGGGGTTTTCTTTCACTCTTCTTTGGAATTGCGACTAGTCTTTTGAGGGCTGACGATCGTACCACCACCGGCGATTAACAGATGATCTCCTCATTTTCTTCATTTGAAAAAGTTAACCTTCGAAAGACTGAGTGTCGAGTATCTCTGGGAATAGTATGTGGGTTTCCCCTTTCTGGTTATGTTATGCTTAATCTTTTGAAGACCAGGGCTTGTGCAGTAGGTGGTCTGATACAGTCGAAGGCTTGAGGCTCTTTTATCTTTGCCCTCATTTTCTCCTGTATCATCAACTTCTTCCGTAGTGATATGATTGTTGTTGGCCACTTTCCCCTTCGCTTTTCTGATTATGTGGACTAGCTCTAACGACTCATATCTGAGACCCGCCCTCGACGTGGGTATAGTGTATCCCTCTTGCAAGAGCTTCTTTTGGGTTGGCGAGAGTGGGGGTTGCTCATAAATCTTCAAAATTTTGAACTCAGTGTGAGTTGTGAAATCGTAGCCCGCCTTCGCCAACAGCTTGTAAGCTTTGGGATCGAATCCGTCTTTCGTTTGCTTCTCGGGCAGCTTTGACCCCGTCACTTCTGCCTCCGGCTTGTGGACTTTCTGCCTTGTTATCGGGGTGAGGGGTGTGACGAAACTCTTCTTTAGAATTTCTATGTCACCGACCTGCAAACCCTTTGAGCATTCCGCAAAAGGCGACTCACCCTTGTTTCGTCTCGATAAAGGGACATAGTATAGAATCGGAGGTTTTGAGGCTTTTTCGCCCCTCACCACAGGGGTTTCTCTTACGCCAAGGGACATTTTGTCCTCTTTTGGGCTGAAGGCTCATAACTTTTCCGAGTCTACTAGCGACTTCGATCGGGATCCATCCATTTTCTTCGTCGGCAATTTCCCCACTGGCATAGTCTCACCAGAATTATCGCTCTTTAAGTAAAACTTTGCATCTGCAAAGTGAGATTCAGCTTTAGAAAACGGATTAGAATCTGCTTCGACCTTCTTAATCCCGTCTTGGTAAAACGTGAAACATTGATGCAGTGTCGATGTAATCACACCATTCCCATGAATCCAGGGGCGTCCCAATAGCAGTTTGTAGGTGGTCTTTGAGTCTATCACATGAAACAGTGCGTCGGCCTTTAGATCGCCAATGAGGAGCTCCAAGCATATCATGCCTATCGCCCTTTGGCTGCCTTGATTGAAACTTTGAATTACTAATTTTCTGTTTGATAGATCTTCCATGAGTATGCCCAAGTATTTCATAGTCGTCTTAGGCATTATATTGACAGCGGATTCATTGTCGATGAGGATTCGAACCATTCTCCGTTCTCGAATGTATCCAGAGATGTACAGAGGTCTATTATACAATTTGGATCCCAACAGCAAATCTTCATCTGAGAAGCCTATGGATGTGCAACACGAGGCATAGGCATGTGCTATGAGGGTCGGTGCGCCAGAGGCGTTGGATTCTAACAGTGCTTCAATTAGGGTCGTTGTAGCCTCTCGCGGGAGTGAAAGCAGGTCATCTATGTTGGATAGTGACGAACCCTTTGGTTCTCCCGTCGACCTTAATGGGTCTGGAATTGTATCTTTCTCCTCCCTGATACTGACAGCATAACATGCGGCAATCTCTGGTATATCCTCTGAACCTCAATTGCAAAAGTTCTTCAGGAAGAAATTTGCTAAGGTTATTTGTCGTCTGGGACGAGAAACATCCTCGTCTTCCCCGTTGACAGCCTTGGGCCTTTGAGCCTTTTCTCTATCCTTCCTTTTTTGTGTCTTGCTCTCTCTCTTGTAGCTTCTATGAAAGCGTAGCTCTTTTCGGGTAGAGTTCAGTTTTCCCTTCTTATGGCATGCCACAAGAATCCAACCTTCGTTATCGTCATCGTCAGTGCGCTCTCCTCCGTTTTGAGGATCTATAGCTTAGACCTCCTACAGAAACCACACTACCATAGGTTCGAAGGTCCCAAACTGGACCGAGCTCTCCCTTTCTTCATAAAATATGGTTAGTGGCACCACGCTCAGAGTTACTGTCATTGCAGTGTGATTCATTTGGACCAGCTCGTCTAGATCCAGTTCTATTTTCCTTTCACAGGCCAATTTGAGGATCAATTCTTTCAGTACGAAGCATTTTTCGACCGGGTGACTGATGACCCTATGATACTTGCAGTAATTGGGGTCATCCACCTTGCCGGCCTGTTCCGGTCGCCTACATTCTGGTAGTTGGATAAGGTGGTACTCCAGTAATTGTTCAAGCATGTCCGCTACGCCAGAGTCAGGGAATGGATAAACCTTTGCCTGTCTTTCTTTCAAGGTTGGGCGACGTCTCTCGCCTTCTTAGTCTTTCTTCTCTATCTTCTTTTCTTTCCCTTTTGAGAAGAACTTCAATGGGGTTGTGTTAATGACCATTGATTCCTTCGTGACACCTTTCATAGTTTTCTCGGCACCCTTCACCATTTTCTCGGCGACTTTCACCTTCTTCTTGTCTTTCCTCGGTTCATGGTTCAGAAAGTCTCTCATTCCTCTGTTGGTGATACTTAGCTCCATTTCGTGAGCGCGGGTCGCTAATTCTTCAAAGGTACGGGGTTTAATCCCTTGTAGGATATAGAGGAGTTTCCAGTGCATACCCTGCGTGCACATTTCCATAGCAGACAACTCGGTGAGTCGATCTTTACAATCCAGACTCAGAGCTCTCCATCGATTGATGTGGTCAATGACTGGTTCCTCTTTTCATTGTTTGGAGTTTGTCAGCTCCATCATGTTGACGGTGCGTCTGGTGCTATAGAAGCGATTCAAGAATTCTCTTTCAAGTTACTCCCAGCTATCAATCACCACAGGTTCTAAGTCTGTGTACCAGTCAAAAGCGTTCCCTTTGAGGGTTCTGACGAACTGTTTGACCAGTAGATCTCCTCTTGTTCCCGCATTTTCGTATGTTTCTACGAAGTGGGCAATGTGTTACTTTAGGTTGCCCTTTCCATCGAATTGTTGGAACTTTGGGGGTTGATATCTAATAGGCATTCTCAGGTTGTCGATCCTCTGAGTTTTTGGCTTGGAATACATGAAGGAGGTTTGGGTCGGCCCTCCATATTGAGCTCTTATAGAGGTCATGATCATGTCTTGTAGTTGTTGGACCGATAAAGAGGCCACCGAGGCTGACTGTTGCGATTGGCTTTCTTGTAGCACAATCTTCCCCTTGTCGATTGCTTTCGTCGTGGGTGCTAAGCTTGATTCGGCAGCCTCTCGAGACTGCATTTGTTCCATCAGGGCAGTGATCTCATGGTCTCGTTCCTTAACGGCTTTCATCAGGAAGTTAATCTTTCTTTCCATTTCAGCCATGGCCACTTCTGCCATCACATCCGACATCATGACAGAAATCACATCTGGCGGTGAATCTCTTTTCGATCCTTCGGGCGCGAACATAGAATTTTCAAACAAGGGGTTTTCCTTGATGACAACCCCACTTTGTAAGGACTCCATCATTTGCTTCAAGATGTCGTGGGCGGTGAAGGAGCTCTACTCTTGCTCCTGCGTGATTTATTTTAAGCGGTCGCAGGTAACCGGTCCCTTGTATGAGTCGTTTGCAGAAGAAGCTTTGGATGCCATCTTCTTAGGAGATTTTGATGCCACCTTCTTAGGCGCCATTTGACTTGTTTGAATGCTGAGAAAGAGATGGGAGGTAAAGAGGTCCCACTGGGCGTGCCAATTTGGTCACATGAGGTTTTCGGAGAAACGTGTTTCGTGGAGTTGAACTTGAGTTGGTGTTGATGTTAGAGTTGATTTGATGCGATGTGGTTCGATCTCTAATATTTGATCCTCTGATTCTCTCATAGTTGGGTGAATATGCTTGAGTTAGAGAAGGAAAGCACCGAACGTTCTTGAAGTAGAAGTCTTGGAAGAGTATTTGTGTCTTCAAAGATCTTCTGCCTTATAGGAGTGTAGCTTCAAGAGTCTTGGAAGTTTGATGTAGAAGTCTTGGAAGAGTATTTGTGTCTTCAAAGGTATTCTGCCTTATAGGAGTGCAGCTTTAGGAGTCTTGGAAACTTGAAGTAGCAGTCTTGGAAGAGTATTTGTATCTTTAAAGGTCTTCTGCCTTATAGGAGTGCAGCTTCATGAGTCTTGGAAGCTTGAAGTAGAAGTCTTGGAAGAGTATTTCTATCTTCAAAAGTCTTCTGCCTTATAGGCGTGCAGCTTCAAGAGTCTTGAAAGCTTGAAAGAAGTCTTAGAAGAGTATTTGTATCTTCAAAGGTTTCTACCTTATAGGAGTGCAGCTTCAGGAGTCTTGGAAGCTTGAAGTAGAAGTCTTGGAAGAGTATTTGTATCTTCAAAAGTCTTCTGCCTTATAGGAGTGCAGCTTCAGAAGTCTTGGAAATTTGAAGTAGAAGTCTTGGAAGAGTATTTTTGTCTTCAAAGGTCTTCTGCCTTATAGGAGTGTAGCTTCAGGAGTCTTGAAAGCTTGAAGTAGAAATCTTGGAATAATATTTGTATCTTCAAAGGTCTTCTGCCTTATAGGAATGCAGCTTAAGGAGTCTTGAAAGCTTGAAGTAGAAGTCTTAGAAGAGTATTTGTATCTTCAAAGGTCTTCTGCCTTATAGGAGTGCAGCTTCAGGAGTCTTGGAAGCTTGAAGTAGAAGTCTTGGAAGAGTATTTGTGTCTTCAAAGGTCTTATGCCTTATAGAAGTGCAACTTCAGGAGTCTTGGAAGCTTGAAGTAGAAGTCTTGGAAGAGTATTTGTGTCTTCAAAGGTCTCCTACCTTATAAGCAGGAGTCTTGGAAGCTTGAAGTAGAAGTCTTGGAAGAGTATTTGTGTCTTCAAAGGTTTTCTGCCTTATAGGAGTGCAGCTTCAGGAGTCTTGGGAGTCCTCTACTTGTTAGTGAATTCTCTATGGGTCTTCTGAATGTAGAAAATGCTACCCTTACAAATGAAGAGAACTTCTCTATTTATAGAGTTCTCAGGTGGGCTTTGTGGACTTGGTTGGTCCATGGGCCTGACCTTTGGGCCCAATTAGTTGGTTTTGGGCCTGATCTGGAATTTGGGTCCAATTCAACTTTTTTTTGTAGTTTGGACTTTAAGCCCAAATAGTAATATCAAATTGGACCAATTTAATCTCATCTGATTTATCCGCGTGAATTCATCGAAACTTATCTTCAATTCAATTTGGGGCATGTGTCAACTTCTAATTAGACCCAAAATCAATGATTTAGAAATTCGTCGTTAATTTAGCAAACGACGTGGTGACTTGTGATTGGTCTAAAATTTCTCATTCAACACAGAGAAAAACTCATTAATTGCTAAATATTGAGAGAGAAGGTGCAATTATAACATTTAAACCATTTTTTAATCGTGGTGTTTAGACAATTAATTTAATGACCAATCAAAAAAATTAACAAAGAATTATCAATAAATTAATTTATTGGCATAATTGTAAATTTTAAAATCAAAACAAGGATACAGTTGTCCAAAAATGTTTTTCAAAAGTTCTTCATCTTTAATATATTATAAATTATAAATTAGAGATATACGAAATTTATTTGAAATGTCTACGAGACTATTCCAAATGCATTTAGAACGAGTACTAATATATGTTTCATATTTTAATTTTAATCTAATTTTCATTGATATATATATTCTACATAATTTATCATATATACACATATATATTTAGTTATTTTACAAATATATACTTCATATTATAGAACAATAATGCTAACACGATAAATTAAGGTGTAAACTATTATTTGCAATAAACTCACATATATTTGAAACGGAAAGAAAAATTGTAGATATAAACCACATATATACTTATCATGTGTGGGTGGTTGGGAGCAATAATTATATTTGGCTTAGAAGCAACACCACTAGCGATGGTGAAATCGTGCTCTGCCAGATCTATCATCTATCCATGGGCTCTACAGCCTTAGGTCCAGCGTTGTCCACCATATCCATGTTGGACTTTATGTCCTAAAACTCATGTTTTGTAAACAATAAAATTATTCTGAAATTCAATAAAATTATTATTGAAGTTTGATTCAATAAAATTGTTATTGAAATTATGAATTGCTTATTTCGTTTTAGAAATAAATCCAATAAACTAAAAGATTCATGACTATTATATGAATACTTGAACTTTATGTGGAGACATAAAAGTGGATCAAGTTCAAGTAAATAGTCAAAATAATCTATAGTATACGAATAAGGTTGGGTGTTTTATTCTAGTAACACTATCGGATGTGACTCACTTTGTAGTTGTTACAAAGAATTGTAAAGTGCTACAAATGAAGTGATCCTGGTTCGTTCATGTGGTGACATGAGGAGTGAGGGGCATTTTATGCAATGAGTTTGCATAAGATCGGACCAAGAAATAAGTTGAGGGCATTTTATGCAATGAGTTTGCATAAGATCAGACCAAGAAATAAGTCATTCTTACTTTATAATGTTGTTTACTATTTAAGACTGACTATTTCATAGTGATGACTGTCACTAGTAGTTGGAGAAGAAAAATAGAGAGTGAGAGAGAAGATGGGAAAGGTATTGTAGTGGTGTGTGAGGGAGAGAAAAATAAGGTAATTAAGGAGAAGTGAAAAAGATAAACAATTTTGGAAGTAACCAATTTAATCCACATGATTTTCATATTTTTCCATATTTGTGTATTTTTTTTTTTTAAATGGCCATAAATTAATGGGAGTGTTTGTGTTATGGACTTTTTGGCTTGATTTTTTATGTAATATTGTAACTTATTAGATCATTTATAAAAAAAACGGTGGATTTGAGACATTCTTGTAATTTGACCTATTTAATTAGACTATTAATGTAGAAAACTCTAACATTTATTAGGTAATTGTGAACTTACTAGAAACACTAACAGAAAGTAAAGAACTTAACTATAAAATAAAATTAAAAAAAAGTTATCTCATTCCAAATGGATCCACGACCAATAAGAAATCGACTGGACTCAAGAGAGGTACCAGTTCATGAAAAGTGGGCAAGGGAGTTGGGTTGTCCACCAATTATTATCAACGTACAACAAATCATTAACCTATTACCGGTAAATTAATTAGAGGCTGGCCCATAGAGTCTGTCATAGAGCTTGAGGAGATCGACCATTTGAAGGTAAAAATTATATCTAAATATTGTGCTTTGACACATACTTGGGTCACTAGTGAAATAAATTTGACAATTTAAAATAATTAGTAACGGCATTATTAATGACTTGAGAAGTTAATTAGTGAAGAACAATTAGACATTTCTATATAATTGAGATGGCTTGTGAAATTTTGAGGTACACTAAAATATATCCCCAATTCTATGCTCTAGCTCTCTCAATGATTATTGACTTGAGCGTTGAAGTGCTAGTGGTCAAGCACCACACTAATGCGAGTTCTCTATTTTACAAAGTGTTTATTTGATTCTCTCCTAAAAATTACAAATTTACAGTTGATATCAAATTTCGATATCTAACCTATTTTAATGTAATGGTTTGATTTCATTAATAATATTTTCATGTCCATGAACTTAGAAACCCCTTAATAAAGTAAAAATAAAAGTAAAATAAAATAAAGCACACACTTTTTATTTTACATATATAATAATTTACACCAGCTGGTGGATCCGATCATTGAACCAACAAACAGAAATTGAGCTCAAAATTATCTCAAAATTGATTGGGAAAAAAAAAAAGAAAGTAGAAAAATCAAAATGCAAAAGAAAATTAAAACTCATAAAATTAATTTACATATAATTACAGAAGGCAATTAGGGATAAATTGTTGATCAATGAAACCCATAAAATAATTAGCTGTTTAATTATTTCAAAGTTGAGGAAAAGGCCTAGGTACCGGCGGGGGACGGAGGGTGGTGCGGCGGAGCATGCTCCTGCGAGGTACGGTCTGGGATGAATCCGGCGAGTGCGGCGGCCACGTAGGATGCTGCAGAGGCTACTGACGTGGCCAAATCCTTACCAATTTTAACCTTGATCTGACCTCTTCTTGGTAGGTTATTTGGAATTTGGCGACTTGGAGTAGCAGAAGCCATTTCTCCAAATATATTCCACAAAAAGGGAAAATTGAGAGAGAGAGAGAGATGAATTTTTAAGTTTTCTCTTCTATTTATAACATAATTAATGTCGTATATATTAAAAGAAATTATATTGAGAGAGAGAGAGAGAGATGAATTTTTAAGTTTTCTCTTCTATTTATAACATAATTAATGTCGTATATATTAAAAGAAATTATATTTGTCTTAATCAAATTTATTTTCAAAATCTAAAACAATATTATAAAGAGATAAATATGAAACCTCTTGGATTTGGTGGTCGGTGGAATTTTTAGCCACTAATATTGCTCCTTAGTTTTTATTTGTATCGGTCAAATATTTTTATCTTAATTTTATGAAAATTTCGATGAAAAGATGATAAAATTTCAATTTTGATCAGATATTTTTAGAAAAAATATAAAAACATAAAATTCAAAAAAAATAATTTAAATTAGTAAATAGTTATTTTGTGATTTTTAAACTACTTTAACATGTGGATTATTTATATTATGTTTATATTAATGATTTTTTTGTTACTTAATTATTATATTTTGTGAATTTTTTGCGATGTAATAAAAATATCTATTTTTCTCTTATGTCAATATCGAACCCATAAAAATGTAGAAATATCGATGAAAATATTGACATGTCGGCATAAATTTAATACTATATAAGTATCATTTTAATATTTAAAAATTCAACTTTATTCTATTTTTTTCCTTAAAAGTATAATTAATTTGTAACAGACATGTATTGTTTTATATTCATTGCAAAACTTTTACATGGGTAAAGATTGCTATATACTCTTTTTTATTATTATATATTCGAGGTTGATATTATAAATCTATGCTCATTTTGGTGATTGCTATACTCACTAAATTTTATGGTTTTGTCGGAATTGAAAATTTAGAGTAAAAAAATTAATATATCTTTCTAAGTTTTACTGTATGTCTAGAAGTGATTTTGAAATTGTAAAAATACGTCTTCGATCACTCAAAATAAATTTAATATTTAATTTCTATCCTTCTGAATTAAATTTTCATATCATCCAACTTGGGTGTTTTGTAATCGAAGAAAATTGTTTTTTTTTTTCTCATACTTGCAATTATGTAGGCATATTTTTTTAGTTAGTGTTTTGGCCTTTGCTGTTAAGTTGGGCGCTTCTTTAGCATTTTGGTTTTGACCATGTTCATTAGTTTTGTCACTGAATTGAAGCATTTTTGTAAGTTTTGGTGTTTTGTGACATTTTTTTATGTTATTTTTTGTTTTGTTTGTTTGTTTGTGTTTCCCTTTTCTTTTTTTTCTTTTTTTTTTTTTTTTTTTTTTTGCAATTTGTTGTTTGTGAAAATCATTTTTCTTTTTATTTTATTTATTGTTTGAATGGAATATATATTAGTTTTGCCACTTAATTATAAAGTGAACTTCTTCCTAAAATTTAAGAAACCTTAAGTTATGTAAGTAAGTTTAAGGTGGAATGGAGTCAATTTCAGGACCATCTAGACTTTGGTTCACAATCTTACCCTTATGAATGGTAAAACATACTTGAGATAAATTTGATAGGAATTTTCAAGTTATAAAAAAAGAATATAGAGTTTTTTTTTTTTTTTTTCTTTTGTGAAATTTGTGATTTTTGACAAATTTTCTCGTATTTTGAATTAGTCAAACTTAATTATTGTGTAAAACTTGATTTTATTGAAACTAAAGGCATGTTTGGATTGATTTGACAAGCGGCAATGGCCAAATGTAGTCACACCAGAGTTAGCCAATGGTGGTTGTGGTTGGAGGGTCATCGACGGTGGTGCTCAGAGTTGCCCAATGACGATGGTGATGGCATGACTCAAGTTGGCCGATGAAGGGTGGTGGTACTCACGACAACATAGTGGAAGTGAGGTAGATGACTTTTGAGGTAATTTTGGTAATTTTGAGAATTATACAAATTAGGAAGAAATTAATCATTAAACACTCACAAATTAATTTTCTAAGAGTTGATTTCAAGTGTTTATTCTAAACCAACTTATTAATTCATTTTTTTTCAAAAGTTATTTTTGGTGGTTACTAAAACTAAACTTTTTCTAAAATGATTTTTTTTCAAAATTAACACTTGAAAAATTAAACCAAACACATACTAAATTAGTGAGCTTACAAAGATTTTCTACATTATTTTTTAATATTTTTGATAAATTGTTACATAAATTAAATCTAAGATATGAAAAAAAATGTAACATTTATCTGAAGTTTTAGGATTCAATAGGATGAATTTGAAAAATTATGATAAAATTTTGTGTAACTTAATTAAAATTTCAATTCCCACTTCTTTTTATAATTAAAAAAAAAATCAGTTCTCAAATATTATGAATTTCTATCTCATTGAATATCATTAGTGATTAGTTTTTACTGGTCAACTATAAACAAATTGCTTTAGATCCAAATGAGTATTTGATTTTTTTATTTTTATTTTTAAAAATTAAGCTTATAAACATGATTTTTACATCTAAAATTCTGTATCTACTATTTACCGATAGTTTAAAAAACTAAGTTAAATTTTTAAAACTAAAAAAATCGTTTTTAAATTTTTTTTTTTTGGTATTTAACTAAAAATTCAACTATTATATATTAGAAAGATGCAAAATGAAGAGAAAATAAGTTTAATTTTTAAAAAAATAAAAAATAAAATGACTATTAAATGAGACGTAAATTATTATTAAAAAAAAAAAAAACAGTAGTGCAGACGGCAGATAAATAAAATAATAGTAATATATGTTAAAATTCATTATCACACTTTGCTCTGGCTAGTTAAAAATTCTACCATCTTTTCTAGACATGTAATTTTAATATGTTAGAATTATCAAATGGATATTCTCAAATCTAGTTTTCATCATTTTGATTGTTTGCTAACATAAAATTTATATTATCAAAATCATAGGAAAAAAATAGTTTCACTCTTATTTTCGTCTCTAAATTGTAAATAATATTATATTTTGATCCTAAACTTTTAAAAAAAATTTGTATTAATCTTTGAACTTTGAATATTTTTTTATTTTGTCTCTAAATTTTTAAAAATGTTTGTTTTAGTCTCTGAACTTTTAAAAAATACTTATTTTGGTCCTTGATATATTAAGATTTTATTAACTCTTTAACAAAATAGTGATGTGACTTGTATTTTTTGTTGACTAGACTACCAAATAAATTAACTATGCTAAAAAATATCTAGAATTTCAATTTTGAATAAGGTGACAAAACGTGAGAATTTAAAAGATATGTTAGTTCAAAATTTTGGTTGCTCAGTATTTTGGCAGGTTGATTATTGATATTTTACTTTACCGTCATATTGCTTAATACATCTAGAGTCTAGTATCTAAAAATATAAGCTCGCTCACATTTTTGTTGAAGAGTTAACATAATTGTAATAATAGAGACAAAAATAGACACTTTTTAAAAGTTTAGAAATTAAAACCAATCTTTATGAAAGTTTATATACCAAAATGGAACACGATTTAAAGTTCGAGACTAAAATAGGGTTAAAAAAAATCTATATATTTATTTTTTTTTAAAAGACTTATTGTGGTTTTTGGGAATGCTCGTGTGGGCCACATGGCGGCTGGACCAACAGTCAAAGTCTTCCGGCGCCCTCTAAGCCCACCCGCACGAGTCTTTGTATATTTGCATTCACATTCACTTCCCTCTCTCTTTCAAAAGTCGCCCTATTTTTTTCCCCTTTTTTTCATTTTTTTTACAAGTAGAAAGAAATAGCCTTTCTATTAAATATATTCTTTGGCTGCTTCATTCAATCCAAACAAATAAGAGAATCGATAACATTTTTCATATCCCTTGAAAAAATGATTATTTGTTGAGATAGAAATAAAGAAATTAAATTTCAAGATAACTAATTTGAATTTGAAATAATCTACTTCATTAAAATTCCATGCTTTGTGGATTGGAATCGAACAAATTCTATTTAGTTTACGATGAAATTGTTCGTTTAGAAAAATCTCGAAAAACTAATAATAGGTTATTCTCTTCAATAGAACAATAGGGTTGTTATGTTTATTCCTGAATTTGTTGAAGAAATAAAATATAACAATGCTATATCTTTTTTATTAGAGATTGAACTGTGATTCTTTTTCTTTTTGGAAGATACAGTAGTGATTTGAACATAGTTCAACTAAATGATTAAACGTTTAAATCTTCTCCTCTACATATAAGGAGACTTCCTCTAAATAAAAAGAAAAAAAATATATGTGACACAATTGTAAATATTGCAATCGGCCCTAAAGTATTTTACAGATATAATACAATGCAAAATAACTTGCAAATATGGTAAAATTTAGATTTTACTTTCGAAACCTATCAATGATAGACTATATCATTGGTAAAAAATTTATCAGTGATACGGATGGATTTTACTATATTTACAATTCTTTAAAAATAGTGTAATATATTCAATTATTATCTAAAAGTGTTGTCAAATGTAATGCTCAGAGTTGAGTTATAATAACTCTTTTTTATATTTCAAATGAAGAAATTGAAATAAAATATAAATGTCTAGATAACTGTTTCTGATTCTAGAAGATTTTTTTTTCTTATATCAAACTTTAAAAGAACACCTTTTGTGAAAGAAGAAAATTTTAAATTTAGACATGGATGGAAATTAATTGATTTTCATGGTCTAGAAGATTGCAAAGCATGACCAATTAGCTGTTGTTTTGTTTAAGTAAGCTGTTTTTATCATCATCATGAAGGGAAATCTTTACAATATTTGTTGTCCTGATCCACTAAAAGAAAAAGGAATTTCAGTGACAAATAAATTTTTAGTAGTGCGTGCAAATTTGGTTCATTATTAACAACATATCTTACACAAGTGTCACTAAACATTAAAATCTTTTATCAACACATTAAGATGTCACTAAATATATATATATTATTAAAAGAATAGTAAAAATTTGTGGCTTTTTCCTTCCCTTCTTTCCCCCCCAATTTTTCGACACTCATTCCCTTCCCTTCTCCCTTCTATTCCTTCTCTCCCTCTTAACTCTTGCATCACAGTCGGGATGAACGGAGGTTTTTGCTCACCACCGAAAACAAAGGTTTCTACTCACCGCTAGCAACAGATGTTGCTACTCACCGTCGCTAAGAATTTAATACGAACCCACAGGACGAACAGCCTGCTACGCAAAAACGGAACTCCTTGCTGCAAACGGAACACCATGTTGGCAATATACCACGGGCAAATGGACACCTGCTGCGAATAGACCATCGGCGAATAGCCTCACTACTATGAGCGGACCGTCGGTGAACGAGCATGCTATCTAACCCACTCATTTCGAAACTCACGCATCACGGCCGACGAACGGTTGAAATAAACCCACGAGGTATTAGTTTCCAATAGGACCCACCCATTTTCAAATGATTTTTGTGTAAAATTTCTATCAATAGTACACATTTAACCTCGATTTCCAAATTCATGCAACTCTTTGATGATTCCCACCTTCATCTGACTACGAAGCACCTATTTTTAGAAAACCACTCATTTACGAGAAATTCCCATCAATTTGTACACTAGAAGCATGTAGGAGTATATCAGCATGCAACGGAAGCAACAAGAATCAATAAGCATTCTAATTCATTAATTTTGGTTGTAACTAAAGCATGCTCATACATAATAAGAGGGTTTTAAGAAATACCTTTGTAAAATCTTTAGAATCTCGATTCTCAGCTACAAACTTCTCCAAATCTCGCTGTGAACCACCTCAAGTTCTTCTCCACTATTCTCTTGGAGCTTTAGATTGAGTTTTGGGACTCAAAATAAGCTTGAATGAAGGGAACTTGGAGAAGAACTCACTGCAACAACCCACTTAAAGAACAACTTCTTCAAACTGAATTTTTCAGCAAAAACTCAATTAATCCATGCTCCAATTCCACTCCAATCTTCTCTATTTATTGCAGGATTCTCATGCAAAAAAGATGGCTGCATGAGATGCAGCTCATGCTTGGAGATTTGTAGCTTGAAAGAAGTGAATGTTAAGAGAGCTACTTCATGATAATGGAGAAATCTCATTTCTTCAATTTGTATGTTTTCCAAATTTTCCAATATCAAATTGATTTCAAAAAACATTTTAATTTGAAAAATGAAAACTTTATTAATTTTACAAAATTAATTTCATAAATTAATTTTCTGATAAAATTAATAAATAATTAATTAAATAATTTAATTAATTCTAATTAATTTAATATCAAATATTAAATTAATTTTACATAAATTCCACCTTCATGAATTTCATATTTAAATCATATTTAAATATTAATTAATTCTCCAATTCTGTTTAATTCTAAAATTAAACGCGTAACTGATTCCCTTAATTCTAATTTGAACGTGTCAATTAACTTATCACTCTACTCTAAAGCTAATCCATTTATGAGCTAGTAGGGAGACCTCGCGGACCTACAGATCATGGGCTCCAATGATCAAGATTAATTGGCTAAACTCATTACACCAAATTAACACCCATTCGTTAACTAATGGGTCACTCCACTAAAGCTCATTTCCCCTCATTGTAGATATATTATGTCCACTCGATATAACCATGATTGGTAAGTTAACCCTTCAGTTGTTCGTAATAACGGTTGGGTCAAAAGTCTGTTTTCCCCCGAGATTACCTATTGTTCCTTAAGTCTCATTGATCCTCTAATGAACAAATGATTTGTGATCCAATCAACAAACCGAGTCCCTCTCGGGCCAATGAGAAGGTGGGGCCCTTGTTCAAAACCCAGAGTCAGCACTTAAGGGAACAACCTCTCTACTGTCCTTAAAAACGGGTATGAGAGAATTCCATCTTGCACTCTATGTCCCCAGTTATCTACTCGGTCTTACCCTTGAAATGGACGTTTATTGAGCCGGTACTGTTGAGCCAACCATCACCTGTGCAAATCTAAGGATAATCCTGAATAAATAGAAGTTTGTAGTTAGCTCAGAATTAAAGTCAAGTTACCTAGGACATCGCTTTGAAATAGTCAATCTTAAACAGTAAATAGCATTATAAAGTAAGAGTGACTGATTTCGTGGTCCAATCTTGTACATGATGGGATTGGTGTCCTAATTCTCCTGGAGTCTCGTAGTTTGTTATCTGTACACATTTTTATGAATAAAATAAGAGTTATTTTATCTAACATTTACTCATATCCAATAAACAAAGCTCCATGGTTATTGTATGTAAACTTAAACATGTATATGACATATACAAGTGGATCATGCCTTAAGTGATAACCTAAATAGGTTTGTAATATAAGGATTAAGGAGGGATACCTGATCCTTGTGACACTACGATACGACCCACTTTGTAGAGGTTTGCAAGTGTTGTGAACTACTACAGATGGTAGATCCTAACCTTCATGTAGAGACATGCGAGCGGGGGTGTCCTATACAAAAAGTTTGTATAAAACTGGACCACGAGATGATTCGTCTCTACCGTTGATACTGGAGACTTACATTTCACCTAAATGACCATAGGTGACATCACCTCAATCCTGAATGTTTTGGAAACTTCAGTCTTTGAGGGCAGTCCTTTGATTAGCATGGGTGAGAGTGGCTAGATTTTCAACTCAACGTGCCTACCTTTTTGGAGATTTGTCTGATTTGAGAGCTGAGAACTTAGTTACACAAGATGGAATTCACTCCTTCCCCGAAGCAGGTGTAAGTAGATAGATTGCTCCCTTAAGAGCTGATTCCAGGTTTTGAACATAGTGGTCACAACTTCTCTTTGGAAGAGAGAACCCAGTCATAGTAAGACTATGACTGGGGTTCATTAAAGGGATCAGTGGTACTTAAGGAGTTAGATGTCACTATAGGGGAATAACGGTTATTGGCCTAGCTGTACTTACAAGCAATCTGTTAAGAGTTATCACACTGTTGATTGGTTAATATGGACACATAATATATCTGTAGTAAGGAGAGTTCCGCCATCGGTCTTTACTGGAGTGCCTGACAGTTAATGGATGGTGGATCCCATGACTAAAGAGTTTAGTCAGTTATTCACGTACCGTCGAAGCTTCGAGCTACAGATCCATAAGGTCCCCTTGGTAGCTCAATGGATTTAAGTTGAGAATCAGTTCTTGGTGTTGATTTGAAATGTTCAAATTGACAAAAGGAATTTTGATTATATATGATATGATCGGTGTGATGTATGAGATACTTCAAGTGAAAGATTAATGTAAATGAGATTTACATTAAGTACCATGAAATAAAAAAAGAGTTATGGTTTGTATGTTTCATGAGATGAAATATTAAAACTATAGGATATAAATATAGTATGGTAAGTTGGTTATCATATATATTTATAATAATATTAATTATTGGATAATTATCTTCTTTTCTCTAATAACCAATTGAGTGGGAGGTTATTGGTGGTTTCATGGTAACGAGTGAGATAAAAGGAAAAATGTTTTCCTAAATTTTGTATGATTGAGATTTTCCATTCTTGGAAAACTCACAGTTGGCTATCAAGTGAATGAGATTCACTAAACGATAGCTGAAGAGAGACTAAACGATCGTGGAGTGACAGTACACGATAGTTCACTCAGCTGGTCGATAGCTAAACGATCGCGGAGCTTTTGCTAAATGATTGGGCATCGTCTATACGATAGACTGTTCATCTCCCACTTGCTCAATCGTTTACATGATTGTTCTTCCTCCGGTCTCGTCCTCTAACCAAGTTCACATAGAACCCGTACTTCTAGATTCTCACACCGAGAATACCAAGGTATCAATTGTGGTGGTGTCATACTGAACTCGACATACTCGAGGTATTTGGAGGTCATTCACTGTGTTCGTGATCTTAGAGATTGATATGTTTGTGGTCACTGCGATCGTGCTGTGTGGCAGTCGTAGTGTTCGAGCATTCGTGATTGTTGTCTTGCTGCTTGTACGAGCATTCGAGATCAAGGGAGATTGAACATGGGTCTTCAGAGGTATGATTCTTTATCCCTTGATCTTTGTGAAGCGTGCGGTAATTTCATTTTGTGCATAGCTTGTATGTCTCCGTTTCTTTGTTGTAATTGTGTATGTTCAAATACAATTGAATTTTGGAATGATCATTCACCTGCTCATGGAAATTCTCATGTCCGATATCCTTCAGTACAAACCGATTTGCATAGGACGCCCCCACTCCTCATGTCATAACATGTATGAATTAGGATCACATTGTTTGTAGCACTTTATAACTCTTTGTAACGACTATAGAGTAGGCCGCATCCGATAGTGTTATCAGAATAAGGCACCCAACCTCATTCATATACTATAGATCATTTTGACTATTTACTTGAACCTGATCCACTTTTATGTCTCCACATAAAGTTCAAGTACTCATGTAATAGTCATGAGTCTTTTATTGGATTTCTAATAAGCAATGCATATATTCAATAACAACTTATTGAATTTTCAGAATAAGTTTTATTGTTTACAAAGCACAAGTTTTAGGACATAAAACCTAACAAAGTACCTTTTTGATATGGTTCTACCTTTCAACAAACTAGAAACAACTTATTTGTTCTATGTTAATGAGTGTTCTTGAATTGACAATGTTTAGCATGAGTTTTCTACATTATGATTTTCGACAAAAAGAAAATGACATGACATGTTGAAATTGTAAATTTAAAATTTAAATGTCAAATTTAGAGCATAAATGACTTTTTATTTTCATAAGTGTCAAATTTATAGAAACAGATATAGTTATCAAATACATTATTATTTATAGCTCCTAAAAAATAGGAAATGGGAAACAGAAAATGGAAAACAAGAAATAGAAAACGAAAACGTTATCAAACAAATCCTTAATTTTTATATTTCACAATTTTAGAATAAGACTACGTTTATTTTTATATTTCACAATATTAGAATAAGACTACGTTTATTTTTATATTTCACAATTTTAGAATAAGACTATGTTTATCATTGTGAGGCAGTTGATCTGACCACTCTCACCTATACAAATCAAAAAACTGCCTTCATAAGCAAGAGTTTACAACTCACTCAGGATTTAGGTCATGTCACCTATGGTCATTCTAGTGAAATGTAAGTCTCTATTATGAATGGTGTTATATAATGGGACTAGTCATTTTGTGGTCCGATTTTATACAAACTCCGTTGTATAGAATACCCCAACTCACATGTTTCCACATGAATGATTAAGACCAGATCATTTGTAGCACTTTACAACAATTAGAACATCTACAAAGTGGGTCATACTCATAGTGTCACTAGGATAAGGTATCCAACCTTATCCATCTACTAAAGACCATTTAGGTTATCACTTAAACATGATCCACATGTATGTCTCTACATACATGTTTAAGCTACAGATGATAACCTTGGATGTTAGTTTATTTATTTGTGGGTTTAATACTACTAAATGTCAAATAAAATATCTCATATTTTATTCAATAAATAAAATGTTTGTACAATAAAATTATAAACTACATAATCCCACGAGATTTAGGGCATCAACCTGAACAATCTCCAACTTATCCTAAAGCTAGTGAGGTGTACAATATACAAGTTATAATAACATACAAGTACATAAATCAATAAACTAGGGCATAAAGCGTGCCCAGTACAAATCTCCCACTTGCCCTAGATTATATATGGGTTGTCCCGTAGACCAATACTCTGTAGGTGATCCTCAATCACCTTAACTGTGAAGGCCTTTGTAAATGGATCAGCAATGTTGTGCTTCGAAGCTATCTGCGTGACTATCACATCTCCTCGATGTACAATTTCTCGGATGAGAAGATACTTCCACTCTATATGCTTCCCGCACTTGTGACTCCGAGGTTTTCAAGAATTAGCCACAACACCACTATTATCACAATAAAGGGTGATGAACTTTGACATGTCTAGAACCACTTCCAAATCAAGTCAGAAATTTTATGTACCACACAGCTTCCTTAGTAGTTTCACAACCCGCTATGTACTCGACCTCCATTGTGGAGTCAGCAATACCCTGCTTGGTACTTTTCCAGACTACTGCTCCTCTATTAAGAGTGAACACTAATCCTAATGTGGATTTCCTATATCTTTATCAGTCTGAAAATGAGAGTCCATATATTCTATAAGGATCAAATCCTTAGAACCATACATGAGCATGTAGTCCCTC
>NC_143485.1:7489524-7545230 GCF_027475165.1 Benincasa hispida | reverse complement strand
GCTCCCACTTACTATGAACATTCTCTTCATCCACCTTGATATTGACCTACTCAAACACCATCCTTTAAGGGGACATTTCCAGGGTGTCACGAGACCAAGGATAGATCTCACGGTATGGACTACGAGGGAGATACGCGAGAGGTGTAAATGAAGCATCAAATGCCCCAAGTACCTCCCACTGAATGTTCTACCTAGGGGTTTATTAACCTAGACAATCCGGATACTGATTATAATTTAAGCCATTTATTAAGTTTGCTAAAGAACAACTTTTGTTTTTGAAATAAAAAAATCCAAGTAGTCACATTAAACTCTTTAAGGACTGTCCTTAACTTGCATGCATGCATCAAAACTATCTAATTCACCTTTCCAAGTAGGTTCCCAGGTGGGGGTGTTCCGTTGCCGTCACCTTAAATACCCCAGCCTAAACAGAACCTACCTTAGACAAAAGGTCTCTTATAGATAGATTTGCTACATTTTAACTTTTTACTAATTATTTTAGTTCTAATTTCATTTTATAACCATTTATAAAATAAACAACTAAAACACACATGCCACATAACAAAGTATTTATAATGTTTATAAATATTACGTTAAATAAATAATGCATACCTAAATATAACGCTTATATTATATGATGCATGAGCATACACTTACGTAAATTAAATCATGCTTCACTAAATCATAACACTTATAATAAAAAGAATATGCATGATCAATGCATAACGTAAGGTGGGATTTATCTATATGTTTATACCATATGACATAAAAAAACATACATCACATGTATAAACCCCTAGATTAATGGACCGGGATGAACCAATACAAAATCGGAATGAGAAAACTATCTATTATATTATTCTGTCGAGCAAACCGGTTCAGAAGGGGACCGGGTCTTGAACCATCGGACGGAGCTCCCATCATTTAGTAAATGCCTCCAGGTAAACGATCGTGTAGCGCACACTAGACAATAGAGCAAAAGTTAAACGATCGCATAGACAACAATGAGGTTGCGAAGCCTGATCATCTAGATGATCGCTTAGCACGCGAAAAGTAAACGATTTACCACGCTATTACTTCGTGATCGTATAGTTAGTAACTAAACGATGAGGCTTGCTGAGCTATACGATCGTCTAGTGCGCACGCGTGTTAAACGATAACTAAGCATCCAATACTCATCGATCGTCTACCTCATTGTCTACACGACACGACCAACGCTTGATCGTTTTCTTCTTCGAAGAACAGTAACCCTTACTCCAAACTTCATCTTGAACGACTCAAGACTCAAACTAACTTTGAATTTATAGACTCGATAGTAATTAATTGTGCCCAAAAACGCAGGGCCTTAACAAGTAACTTGAGAATTCAACAAACCGAGGTTACATCCCAGAAAACTCCATTAATCCATACATCCACAAACGAATTAACAATTAAAACAGAGAGTAGACATGTTGCACCCACCAAGAATGTAAATGCAATTCTTTTGCAGCCATGAATTGGAATATCAGAAACCTGGAAGCTTTGATACCAATTGAAAGAACCTTATTCAAGAGTACCTACGAGCAGAAGTGGGTCTTTCCAATTCATTGTGACAGAATTTTCACATATATTCAAATATACTAATATGCATTTATAATGCTAAATTATTGACATGCTCAAAAGAACAATAAATAAAAAATCGAGAGATCATACCTGTTGAAGACTTATTCTTCATAGCAAATTTCGCTTTTACTGAGACGGTAAGCTATTGCTCATCAAAACTCAATCGCCTACCTTGAATAGTCTCTACACGAACAGAAGAAAATGGGGATGACACCACCACTCAGAGCCTTCAGTATACTTGGAGTGAGAATCCAAAGGGTAGGTTTTGTTCGGATTTGGTAGAGGGATGGAGGAAGAGAGATTGTATACAATAAACAACCAAGTGGGAGATAAGCTCATCTATCGTATAGACAAAATGCTTGATCGTTTAGGTGAAGTATACGATCGTGTAGGAAAAGGTAAGTGATCATCTAAATGATCGTGTACGAAAACTAAGCGATCGTTTAGTAAATATCAGGTGCTAAACGATCACTTAGGAAAAGGTAAACGATCGTTTAGGAAATAGCGGCGCGGGTGTAATCGTTAAGCGATCGCTTAGCACTATCGTATAGGTAAGCGATCGTTCAAGTACTATCATATAGGCACGGGTTTTTCTAAGCGATTACACTCTTCAACACAATGTCCGTGCATACTATGTTTAACACAATGTGAGCTATTTAAGTGTCTCAAATTGATTTTTCAACTTACTCATTCGTTATGAAAACAAAAGAGACGCCATCCTATTACCCTTTTAACCGTCCAATTAATAGGCAATGAATATCATCACATCATATTTATAACTTATGAATTAATATCATATATTAATCATAGTATTTTTCCTCCACTAGATATAAATCATATTTATATCCAATTTCCTCCAAATTAATGTATCTCATACAAAGTTAAGTCAATTATAACATATATAATCGAACTCACTCTTGTCAATTTGAAAATTTCAATCTAACCCAAAAATTGACTCTCGACTTGTATCCAAGCTACCAAGGGGACCTTATAGACCTATGGCTTGAAACTCCAACGGTACGTGAATAGCTGACTAAACTCTTTAGCCACGATATCCACCATCCGTTAACTGTCAGACATTCCACTAATGACCGACAGTTGAACTCTTCTTGCCATAGATATATTTCTATGTCCATTAGATATAACCAATCATCAGTACGATGACCCTTCACAGATGCTTGTAATTACAGCAGGCTAATTTACCGTTTTTCCCCTGTAATTACATCTTACTCCTTAAGTACCATTGATCCCTCTAATGAACAATACAACATAGTCCTACTATGTGTGAACACCTCTTGGGCCATGAAAAGGTGTGTGGCGCCACATCGTTCAAGCCCCGGGATCAGCCCTTAAAAGAGCAATCTATCTACTTACCCCTGCTCCGGGGAATGAGTGAACTCCATCTTGTGAAACTGAGTTCCTAGCTCCCAAATCAGATGAATCCCCAAAGTGGTAGGTTTAAGTTGGCGCTCTAGTCACTCGCACCCATGCAAATCAAAGGACCGCCCTCAATGGCAGGAGTTCCCAACTCACTCAGGATTGAGGTCATGCTATCTATGGTCATCCTAATGAAGTGAAGTCTCAGTCATGAATGAAGTTATATGACGAGACGTTAACGCTTCAAGGTCATGTCTTATACAAACCCTTTGTATAGGATGCCCCCGCTCGCATGTCCCTTACACGAATGATCAGAATCAGACCATCTGTGACAAGTCACAACACTTGTAACAATTCCATAAAGAGGGTCGTGTCCGTAGTGTTACCATGATAAAGTTTCCCTCCTATATTCATATACTATAAACCATTTTGGTTGTCACTTAAGGCATGATCCACTTGTATGTCACTACATACATGCTTAAGTTACATAAAGACAACCAAGGATACATGCTTAAGTCACAAGCGTTCTTACAAAGTTGTTTACAAACTAAAGAACACAAGACTTTAGGGCACAAACCCCAACAATGCCACTGCAAATGGGTTGGCAGAGGCATTCAACAAGACATTGTGCAACCTGCTGAAGAAAATTGTCTCCAAGTCGAAGAGAGATTGGCAGGAAAAGATCGATGAAGCATTGTGGGCTTATCACACCACTCATCGTATCCCTAAAGGAGTCACCCTATACTCTCTCGTTTATGTGGTAGAAGTTGTCCTTCCTTTGGAAAGAGAAATTCCATCATTAAGAATGGCGGTGCAAGAGGGGTTGACTAGAAAGGACAATATCAAACTACGTTTCTAAGAGTTGGAAGCACTAGATGAAAAATGATTAGAAGCTTAACAAGTGTTGGAATGTTATCAAGTGCGAATGTCTAAAGCCTTTGATAAACATGTAAAGTCTCGATCTTTTCAAGTTGGTGATCTAGTGCTCGCTGTAAGAAGACCAATTATCATGACAAGACATATGTGGAATAAGTTTACACCTAAATGGGATGGGCCCTACGTCGTCAAAGAAGCCTACACAAACGGAACATACAAGATAGTTGATCAAAACGGACTAAGAATCGGCCCTATCAACTGCAAGTCTCTCAAGAAGTTTTACGCTTAACAAATGTAAAAATAATAAAAAATAATAAAAATAATCTTTGTACGAATTACGTTACGACTTGATCCATGTCATTATAAAGGGTACGTAGGCACTTAAAGAAATTTAAGTCTAATCGCGCATATAAAAAAAATATATTCTTACGAACTACGTTATGATTTGATCCCCGTCATTATAAAGGGTACATAGGCAGCTTAAAGAAATTTAAGTTCAGTCATATGATAAAAAAATATATACATATATATACATGAGTTCAGTATAAAAAAAAAGATTAAATAAATAGATAAATAAACAAATAAAAGAAGCATACATTTAAAGAAGGCTACAAGGCGTCGGAGAATATCACTGAGGAAATTAAAAAAAAAAAAAAAAAAAAAAACTTCCTTATAAGAGATTTCAACACCAATAGATTAAATCTGGTAACTCAAAATAAAGTAGCAAGAAAAAAAAAAAAAAAAAAAAAAAAAAAAAAAACCCTAGGCCACTGCCTACTAATGCACGCCTAATCTAATAAGACAAGCGAGGTCAAGTCAAGGTACCTAGTGGTAGTTCCCCAGCTCCTGCTGCATGGCTTCTAACATCTGACGTAGGACATCCAAAGCCTTGACATTTTTATCAGAAAGGATTTAGGCGGTCTCGATCTAGTTTATCGCCCCGCACATCTCTGAGGCCTCAAGTTTATGTCGAGTCAAAAGGCATTAGCTCTCAGAAATCAGTTGGGATATTTCGGCTCGTTCGTCCCTAATGGCCTTCAACCTAGCTAATAGTTCTTCCTCCTCTTGTAAGGCTCGAGAGTCGTGTTCAAGTAGCGCTTTTTGTTTAGCAAAAACACTGCTCTCATCATACAGTATTTTCTCCATATTAGACTTAGCCTCCTCCAAACGTTGCTCCTTACTTGTCTGAGTTAATTGATAGAAAAAGGATAGCTGAAACTGATTATACTTCTCCACGGTTCGAAAATACTCATCTATAAGTTTTCTGAGAGGAGGGAGGTTGTCACTACAAATGTTGGAAATGGCTCAGAATATCACATGAGTTTCTTTCTTCAGACAGAGGACCTTCTTGAAAGGAGTACGCATGATCTTCTATTGCATAGTCTCCCACATGGCTAAAGTCGTGTGGCGTTGAACGTCGAAAACCACATTGGCAGCACAAAACTCGAAAACCTCGAAAATAAAAAAAAAAAAAAAAAAAAAAAAAAAAAAAAAAATGAAAAAACAAAAAAAAAAAAAAAAAAAAAACAAGAAAATAATTAAAAAAAAAAAAAAAAAAAAATAATTAAAATAAAATTTTAAAAAAACAAAAAAAAAAAAAAAGAAAAAAAAATAAAACTCGAAAACCTCGGGAATGGCCAGGGGTGCTGCACTATATACTTGCCTCAGGAGCTCACGATCATTTGGACCTGCTAAGACCCTCGACATTTCTCCGGGTTGGAGAACCCTTCCTGCTGCAGGCACCAAGGGGCAACTAGTTTCCTTCGTTACGGGATTTGAAGCCTCGATGTTCCCAATGACCATCATCTCCTTGACATGAGGGATGTCACCGGGGATAGAACGCACTTGATAGGACCTTGGTATGGGATCCACTGGCAGCGCTTTAGAAGTACTAACTCCCTTAATGGCTGAGTCAGCGACAAAAGGGCCCACCAAAGATTCTTCACTTCGTGATGCCTCAAGTCCTTAAAGAGAGAGGTTCAAGGGTGACTATAGAAAGAGCTAAATGTAAACCGTACAATAAAAAAGATGAGATGAGAGGACTTTTTTTATAAAAAAAAAAAAAAAAAAGACAATGTACCAGTAGGTTGAGAGCATTAGGAGCCACCGGATCATCCTAAACCCTCTCAAGAAAATCGGTATCCGATGCCCTATGCTTTTTGGAGGGTCGCTTTTAATGACGGTCGCTGGTACTACTATGACTATCCTCCTCAATCGGTTTAGAAGTGTCTTTTTGTGCGATCGTTACCGCCTCCTCAGTCAGGTGAAGCTGCTTACCTCTATGGTTGATCCCACTACCTTTGGGTAGTTTGGGAGGCGCTGAGGGAGGAATAACATTGGTCACTAACAGATGAAGATTCTCTTCGAAGTAGTTCCTATGCTTTGTTAACCACCTATCCTTAAACCGTGGAGTGACATGGGTGTGCGGATCCAATGTATGAGTTGGCAGGAATACTTAAGACAAGGGCTTGCGTCTTGTGCATATTCTTCAGTAGGGTAAAACAATCTTCGGCATAGGGGCGGGTGGTATTCCTCCTATATCATTCGGAATGTCCTGATGGAAGCCAAACTGTTGGCTGAAGAGAAAGGGACTATACGACTCTATAGTTCGGACATTCCCACACTAGGAGGATAAATAGCCCGATTGCACGCTGGGGAAATAACTAGACTTCAGAAAAGATAGGTCTCTATCATCAGTCAAGCGCCCATGCCTACTCCTGTTCTGAATGCTCGTGTACCACTGAATATTGCGTCGCTATGGGTCAGCTCTCGTGCCTCGTACTCATCAAAGTAAATCGAGCCACCTTCGCCAGAAAATCTGGCCATCTTGAGACCCCGAATAGCTGCAGGGATGAGGTAATGCGTGTTAAAGTAATGGGTCAGCCAGCCATGGATATAAAGCATGGAGAAGTGAAAGTTCATACGCCTAATTTAGTTCGAAGCCTCCGTAATGAGCCCTAGACCATGGTAGATATTGGCCAAGACTGGAATGGCGAGACTATAAACAGTTCTGTTAGCTATCAAGCTAGCCAGTCTAAAGACCCCGAGGTGAAGGTAACCTCGCTTTTGAGGAAATACAAAAAAGACATAACTAGCAAGATAGAAAGGCAGCCAGATAGGTTTTATCCTTCAACTTGTCTCCTACCTCTAGCTCCGCGAATAACATGTTTTCCTTGCTCGACCAATCTCGAAAAGGGATCTGTGTACCGTCAAGATTTTGCGTGAACCTGGAACGAGAGGCTTTCTTTTGCTTCCATGTAATAGGCTTGTCATATTTGCGAGCCCCCAGGAGCTGATAAACACTGAGGAGTCATGCTTCGAGAGTGTCATGCGATTTTCTCTCTGCGAGCACACTATCGAAAAATATGCCTTAAAAAGGTGCTCACATGTTTTTGGCAAGTAATTATCTTTGTTGCGGTAACCGGTTAGCTCTTTGAGGGAAGAAACCACTTCCTCGTAAAAGCTTCCTTTGACCGGAAGCCCCTGAGAAACCAGAGATCCCATTAAGAAATTGATGCTTCGCCCGCCGCGATATGAAGAGTGTTGGTTCAAGGGCACCAAACTTCATAGAAAGCTCGAACTATGTCACCATTGCGATCATATGTGTACAAGGAGGCCGTCACTGCGCCAAACAAACTAATGTCACGAAGGAATCGCTCATTTCGACCAACTACAACTTCAAACCACTCTCAATAACAGTCAACAAAGCTGAATTATCCAGGGACTTTTGTCATGACGTTCCAGCGGACTTGGCCCTCAATTATACGACGTCCGAGAGTTAGCACTCGATCTAGATTAAGGGTCTCCTCAAGAATAGAAGATCGTAGGATCCATACACGCTCTCCCCGACTCAAGGGCACTTCCATCGATAATTTCGAAAGAATTATGTTGTCGTCTAGACTTAGCCAGCGATCAACGAAAGGACCGGCTAATGACTTTGCCTCAAGAAGGCTAAGTCCTTCCTTTATGGGCTGACTCCGGTCTTTAAGAATCACGAGGTGTCTCTCATCAGATGAAACGTGCTCGGTGAAGTGAACCATCGTTCTACAAAAAAAAATGTCATAGGGGGATGAGCCTCAACCATAGGGTTCAGAGATTAAAAAAAACCATATTTTCCGTGACAATTTGCTAAAAAAAGGAATGAGGGAACCGTAGTAAAGCCTTCCAAGATCATCCCTAGGGGGATCGAATAGGGGAGTAGTAAGCTTTTACGGGTCCCCCCTACGACGATCGGGATGCAGAACGGTGTTACAAGGTAGACTTTTTTGGGATCATCTCTGGGGTGATCGAATGGGGGAGTTGTAAGCCTTTGCGGGGTCCCCCATGACAATCAGGATGCAGAGCGGCAATACAAGGTGGACCTTCGCGGGGTCGGGTGATCGAATGGGGGAGTTGTAAGCCTTTGTGCCCTTTCCTCTCCCCCCCCCCCCCGACGATCAGGATACACGAACCACATTACAAAGTAGACCTTTTTCGGGATCGTCCCTAGAGTGGTCGAATGGGAGAGTTATAAGCCTTTGCTGGCCTCCTCCCTCCTCATGACGATCAGGATGCACGAACGGTGTTACAAGGTAGACCTTTCCAGGATCGTCCCTAGGGTGATCGAATGGGGGAGTTATAAGTCTTTGTCCCCCCCCCCCCTCAATGACGATCAAGAAGCACGAGCACGAGCACGAACATGGATACAATAGATAGACCATGTCGGGGTCATCCCTGTGTATACCAAAGAGTCAATCACGCAGTCGGACATTTCTACAACAAAAAGAGAGAGAATTTTGTTACGAAACAAAGTTTGTGAAAGAGGAAACCTACCCTTTAAGATTACTGTTGGGTCAGTGAGATTAAAAAAAATATATTTTGTTGTGCTCCCTTGGGTTGCGCTTTAACTCCTACAAAAAATAGTAAAAGGGCAAGTTAGTTAAAAAAAAGTTTTTAAAAAAGAGAAGAAGAAAAAATCTTCTGGAAAAAAATAAATAAAGGAAAAATAACATGTGGAAAAAAAAAGAAGAAAAAAAAGTGTTGAAAAAAAAACAAACAAACAAAAAAGAAAAAGAAAGCAAAAAAAAAAAACTTTACTAAAAAAGAAAAAAGAGAAAAAACAAAAATTTTCTTTAAAAAAAGAGAAGGAAAAAAAAGAAAAAAAAGAGAGATGCAGTATACAAAATGGGTCACATCCAATTACGTTACAAAGATGAGATCCGTATACTTATAGACCATTTTGGCTACATACTAAAACTTGATCCTCTTTTATGTCGCCACATAAAGTTAAAGTATTCATGTTATAGCCATGGATTTGTTTATTTGATTTTCATAAAAGAATGCAATATCAATAGTAATTGATTGAATAAAAAACTCAACTACATTTTTATTGATAAATAGAATAGGTTAACAACATTTACGAACTGCAAGTTTAGGATATTCCCAATAGTCCAATCCTGCACATGAGGCCTATATACAATAGGTGCTTTATCTGGAACCTCCATAGTGACCCAGTCCAGCCTTCAAGTGTCCTATTTTTGAAGGGATAAAAGAGATAGAATTCTAACCCTAAAAAGTTAAAGGAAAACCTCTAATAAGACTCAATTATAAATACAACATGACAACCCAATATGAAGTAAATTCATCTTCCTCCTTTAATTATTTGCTTCTGAGATCTAATTTAAGCATTGGAGTGTCTGTGGCAATCACCACACCAGTATGTTATTTTGACTATTTTGCAAGTGACCTCCTCCCCAAATTATAAATTTACTGTCAATGGCACATAAAACTCAAGTGAGTCAACTTGACCAGATTTTTCCATCAACATCGTGTAATATTTGAAATCAAATAAATTTTCTTGGGGTGAGTTTTCATATCTAAATACGTTGCAATTAAATTAATAAAAAGAAAAAAATTGAATAAGACAAATCATATGATCACACATAATCATGAAATCAAGGGGGAAGTAATGTCCAACCTATCTTATTTAGTTTGAGATCATTTTGCATCTTATATTTCATTCCCTTTCAATTTTCATGCAAAATAAGAAATAAAACAAAATTAAATGAGTTATTAAAAGTTAGGATAATCTAAATAACTTATTCCCAATTATAATTGGAAAAGAAATTAACCATTTGCCCCTAATTTGAACTAATCCTTCCAATATAGTCAATCTATGTGGAAACATATCATCAAACATCTCCTATGCACTATCCATTTAGAATCCAAATCCCATCTCTCCATGTCCTTGAAAAATTTAGGGGAAAAAAACTACCAAAGACTAAGAAGAATTTTAAACGTACACCATAAACATTACTTTTCAATAGAATTTTGTTGACATTGAAAACTTTTCTACTTAAAAAAAAAAATCCAAAGAGTAAAGACTAACAAAAATTCATTGTTTTTTAAATTTTTATGGAAATAGTGCAACCTAAAATAACTTACTTTCTACTTCTTTTATTTCATATTTGGAAATTGGGACTAAGTGTCCCATTTGATAATGTTCCCAGTTTTTATTTCATGTTTCCTATGTCCATGTTTCTTGTTTCATGCTTTTTAAGAACTAGAAACAGGAATATGTTTGATAATCATTCTTGTTTCCAGTTTCTTGAAAAAAGAAACAAAAACAGAAACTTATTTAATAACAGTTTCTTGTTTATTGATATTTTAAAAATAATATAAGATAAAAAAGATATGTTTTACATTGAATATAAAGAAAAATAATCAAAATTTTATATCATCTAACACAAAAAAGTTGTGATGCACAATTAAAACACAATAGCAAAATTGCAGCTAGCCTTCAAATGTTGCCCAAATTTGATCAACAATTTATCTCTCACTCGAACCATTTATAAATTATTTCGACTAAAAACAATAATAATGTCTTAAGTTATTTTGACTCACATCTAACTCAATTATAGTACTCTGCAAATTGTCTAATGAACTCGACGTATCTTCAACAATTGTTTGATTCATTGCTTGAGTAATTGAATAGATCATCTTGACGATCAGTGAATTTAATATAATTATGAATCATGCAACATGCCATTGGTATCATTTTTATGTGTTAAGGAGACATTTGTTGATAATATTTGATTGAGTATGTGATTAAAATGTATTAAGTGAAGCTAATTGAATTTTTTGGTGAGAAAATTTATATATTGCAAAATTATAATTGGTTTTAAATACAATAAAAATTAAAATAAATATATAAACATGCATATTGTAAAATATAAAATTAAAATTTTAAAAAAATAATTTATATATTATAAATTTGGAAACTGAAAATTAAAATAATATAAAGTATTATAAAATGATAATAAATACCCATTAAATGCTCATGTTTAGTGTCCATTAACCATATGTCATGCCCTCATTTCCCAAAGTGTTGTCCATATGTCTCAACATTACACATTATTAGTGTCTCTGTAACCCACCTTCTACTTGCCAAATTGCCTATAAATAGTGGCATTTGGTGAGTTTTTGAATGTATACACACATTGGAAAAAGTTCATGAAAATTGGAGAAAGTAGAGAATTTAGAAAATTTTCTTATTTTATTTTGTTTATTTTTATATTATGTTTAATTTATTCCAATATTTATTTATTTTATTATTATATTATATTTATTTTAATATTATATTTTATTAGTATTTGTGTTTCCTTGTACTCCTCAAATTCACACGTTATCAACATGAGCTTCATTTTCCCTGTTGAAGGTAGATCCTAAAGGTATATCGATTTTTCCCTCTTTGTTATAAATAATAAATGTAATGTTATTTTGCATATTTAATATCTATTAAATTTTTAATATAAATACAATATTTTATGATAGTGCTGTCATGAAAAATCTCATAAAATTAGAATTTGTCGCTCATGATATTAACGACAATAATTATTTGTCATGGGTGCTTTATGCCCAAATCCATCTTGATGCTATGAATCTTAGAGAGACTGTTAAAGAAGAAAATAAAACATCAAGACAAGCAAAAGCTATGATTTTCCTTCATCATCATCTTCACAATGGATTGAAAATGGAGTATCTTATAATAAAAGATCCTCATATCTTGTGAAATTTTTTTGAAAGAGAGGTATGATCATAAAAAGAAATAGTTATTCTTCCTAAAGCTCGTTATGAATGGATACACTTGAGGCTATATGATTTCAAAATCAGTAAGTGATTCCAACTTCGCATTATTTAAAGTCAGTTCAAAATTGTTGTTATGCGGAGAGAAAATTACTGATGTTGATATTAAAGAAGACATTTTTTTACCTTCCATGTCTAGAATATGCTCCTGCAACAGCAATATCAAGAGAAAAGTTATAAACAATATTCTGAACTAATTTCATGTCTTCTCGTGGCCTAACAAAATAACGAGTTATCGATGAAAAATCATGAATCTCGACCAACCGGGATGACACTATTCCCTAAAGTGAATGCTGTGAATTTTAATAATAATCGTGGTCGAGGTCGTGTTCGTGACCATAACAAAGGAAGAAATAATTATTATTTTTGTGTTGGTCATTATAATCATTCAAATTTCAAAAGAACCACAAAAAATGATGATCACAAAGGAACAACTCCATAAGATAAGAGTTCAAAAGTGTTGAAAATAAATGCTTCTAATGTGGAATGATCTGGCATTGGTCATGTACGTGTTGTACGTCAAAACTCTTAGTTGATCTCTATCAAGCATCCTGGAGGAAAAAAGAGAAAAATGTGGAAGCAAATTTTGCATACCAAGATAATGACATATTTAACCCATCTCATATGACAAATTTTGATGTGGCGTACATGTTTGAATCTCCTTAAAAGAAAATCGACATAATTGATGGAGCATCAAGTGTTTCTTTTGACTTTGAAAATATCTAGACTTAATGTTGTTTTTTTTTATTTATCTCCATGTTTTTTTTCCCTCTTAGGATGTTAACCTCTGTATATTCTAATGTCATTTTTCTTATTGTAATTATTTTATTTCAATGAAGAAACCTGGATTATTTTTATATGTTAGGTGACTAAAAAATGAGTAAGAAGATTTATGTCTGGCAGACAGTGCAACTACACATACAAATACTTACAAGTAGAAAATATTTTTCCAAACTAACAATGCTGGAAGCAAAAGTTAATATGATATCAGGTTCTGCAAACCTAATTGAAAGGTTTGGAAAAGCAAATATTATTTTGCCTAGAGGAGAAAAATTTATAATTGATAATGCATTGTTCTCTAGTCAATTAAAGAGAAATCTACTTAGTATTAAAGATATACGTTACAATGGTTATCATATTGTGACTGATAGAAAGAATAATATAGATTTTATTTATATCATATCTGCTGTCTCATATGAAAAACTTATACTGGAAGAGTTGTCTGCTTTATCTTCTAGATTATATTATACTCATATACGAGTAATTGAAACATATGCAACAATTAACGTAGAGTTCATGAATCCAAACATATTTACAATTTAGCATGATAGATTAGGTCATCCAGGGTCTATAATGATAAAGAGAACTATTGAGAATTAAAATGGACACCCATTAAAGAGCCAGAAGATTCTTCAATCTAATGAATTATCATGTAATGATTTCTCTCAAGTTAAATTAATCATAAGACCATCACCAGTCAAAGTGGGGACTGAATCGCTTGCATTTTTAGAACGAAGTCATGGTGATATATGTAGACCTATCAACTCACCAAGAGAACTATTGAGAATTAAAATGGACACCCATTGAAGAGCCAAAAGATTCTTCAATCTAATGAATTATCATGTAATGCTTGCTCTCAAGACAAATTAATCATAAGACCATCACCAGTCAAAGTGGGGACTGAATCGCCTGCATTTTTAGAATGAAGTCATAGTGATATATGTGGACCTATCAACTCACCAAGTGGACCATTTAAATATTATTTTACCTTGGCTTACAAATTGAGTATTTAGCAAATGGGATATTTGCTCTTCAGTCAACTTATAAGGAAAAAATTTTGAGAAGATTTTATATGGACAAAGCACATCTGTTGAACATACCAATGGAAGTTTGTTAGATGTGAAAAAAGATATATTTCGACCTCGAGATAATAATGAAGAACTTCTTGGTCCTGAAGTACCATATCTTAGTGCAATTGGTGCACTTATGTATCTTGCTAATAATACAAGACCAAATATTGCATTTTTAGTTATTTATTAACAAGATATAGTTCTTCTCCAATTAAGCATATACTCCGTTATCTCCGAGGAATGATTGGTATGAGTTTGTTTTATTCAAATAAATCAAATTTTGATCTAGTTGGTTATGCAGATTCTGGATATTTATCTGATCTACACAAAGTTAGATCTTAAACAGGTTATCTATTCACATTTGAAAGAACTGTTGTATCGTGGCGGTCAATGAAACAAACCATAACGGCTACTTCCTCAAATCATGCTGAAATTCTTGCAATTCATGAGGCTAGTCGAGAATGTGTATTGACTAAGATCAATGACTCGGGATATTCATGAAACATGTGGTTTTTTTTCTAATAAAAAACTTCCAACAATATTATACGAAGACAACATAGCATGCATATCCCAAATCAAAGAAAGATATATTAAATGAGATAGAATAAAGCATATTTCACCAAAGTTTTTCTACATTCATGATCTTGAAGAAAATGGTGATATCACTTACAACAAATTTGTTCGAAAGATAATCTAGTAGACTTGCAAAGGCATCACCTACCGCAACCTTTGAAAACTGGTGCACAACATTGGAATTTGGCGACTCAGAGATCTCAAGTGACGTTTCCATGAGGGGGAGTAAATATACTTTGTAGGAGTATAAATTATATGAAATATGTATTATCTTCCCTTCACTAGGATTTTTTTCCCATTGATTTTTTTCCTAGTAAGGTTTTAATGAGGCATATTTTATATATATAATGGATCTAAGAGATAGTATTATAAATATTATGATAATAGAAGCCTATTAGATGCTCATGTTTCATGTCTATTGACCATATGTCATGCGTTCATTTCTCAAAGTGTTGTCCATGTGTCTCAACATTACACATTATTAATGTCTATATCCACCTACTTGTCAAATTGTCTACATTTGGTGGGTTTTGCAATATACAAATACATTGGACAAAGTCCATGAAAATTGGAGAAAATGGAGAATTTAGAGAAATTTCTTATTTTATATATATTTTTTGTTTATTTATATATTATCTTTAATTTATTTTGATATTTATTTATTTATTTATTTTATTATTATATTATATTATATTATATTTATTGGATTTAGGTTATTACAACTGCAATTTACATGTTCAATGACAACTTTATTAAATAAACCTCAATAACAACTTTATTGTAAATAGAATATGTTTAAAGATTTACAAAACAGTCTATAAGTATAATAAGGTTGGGTACCTTATCTTGGGACACTATGTATTCGCTCACTTTATATATTGATACAAATGAAGTGATCCCGAAATCGTTCACATGGAGACATATGAGTGGGAGCATCCTATGGAAAATATGTTTGCATAAAACCAGACCACGAGATAGTCACTTTTTTTTTTAACGTCGTTTACTGTTAAAATTGACTATTTCAACTCGATAACCCAAGGTAAGTCGATCTCAATCCTGAGCAAACTTCTGTTTATTCGGAATTATCCTTTAATCTGCATAGGTGTGAAGGGATCAAATCTCAAGCAGAAGCGTGTGATCATCTTGCAATTTTGTTTTCGATTTTACATAAACAAAACACGGTATAAAAATAATAACATGATGAATAAACAAACAAAATTAGTATGCATTTAAGAGAAGAAAAGAGGAATAGCTAAACCTTACCTTTGTAGATCCCCAAATTCTTCATGATTCCCTTCGCATCTTCTCCGAAACATCTCTTCAATGATCAAGGGACACCACCATAAATGAAACCTTGTTATTCTCTAGGATTCCAAGAATTGGATGTATGGTCTCCAAGACGTGGAAGAGGAAAAAGAAGTAGTAGAGAAAAGAACAGAGATTTTGAGAGAAGTAGTAGGAGACTAGGATTTCGAATTCCCAATTCAACTGTGTCATAAACATGAGCCACGAAGACTTATTTATAGTGAGGAGAGGTGATCCCCTCCTCCTAGTCTTTCCTATTCCCACTCTACTTCTAACTTAATCAAATAACTTTTATTTAATTAATTAGTCCAATAATTAAATAATCACATATATTAAATCTAATTTATATATATAATTAATAAATAAATAAATAAACATCACATGTTTATTTATCTCCACTTCTAAAAAATTAACTATGAATTAATTAATTAAACGACTATATTGAATCATATTTAATATAGAATTAATCAACATATAATTATCACATACTTATATGTATATATTTCTTTAATATTTGAATCTTATTTAAATATTTTTCTCTCTTAACTATAGATCACTAATGACATGCATTGCATGTCATCTTAGACATTTTACTTAGAATTATGAAGGTTGTTAGGCAGAATATGCGTCGATCATGATAGGAATTCACGAGAATATGAGTTTACGTCGATCAGCATGTCGAATCTCAGCTAACCCGTTATTTTGCATTAATTATGCGTTCAATGTTTTATCTTTGTAGCTAATGCAAGAAATGAACGCAAACATAGAAACCGGACCATAGCATAGACGACCGCATACAGAGAAACACTTCATCGCAAAGGCAAACACATCAATCAATGCATGGATGTTGTGGTAATCACTCGTATGCGTCCATCGCATGGGAGTTGCACTCGTCAGGCGATTGCAGTCATCATGTAGAGTTGCAGTATTAAGCGAATGCGAGCATTGAATGATTGTGGCTACGCGACAACGCAAACTAATGGGATCAACGCAAGGTTGGTGGAATAACGCATCAACGCATTTACCTCGAGAAAATTCAAAGCTGATGTTGACATTTCACTTACCACGCCATTAGTGGCAGAGGTCCAGAAAGGACGAACGTGCCGAACGTCAGACTCAGAGCAGTCCAATTAATGCTGTCGACGATCCAAGCTCTATAAATAGAAGCCGATGAGCTGAAATTCATTTTATCCAAGGTTTTCGCCTGAGGTTAGCCTATGGCGAATCCTTGCGATCCAGAAAAACGCGTGAGAAGATGGCTGAGAGTTCTTTACCTCCTTCATCCATTCCAAGTGACGACCGGAGCCTTTGACCGAAGCTAGATCTCGAGAGAGTCAGCTCCTTCACCCATCTATGGCACCACCGGCAGCCTTGACGCACATCCGCTGGAAGCAAAGTTTTGCTTCCAGCCGGTCATTTCTTTTTCCTTTCTTTTTCTATATTGTATTGTATGACATTTTTTAATTAAGAAATTAATACAATGTGTTTTCAATGCATTTCTCTATTTCTTCGACTCCATCTCCATCTTCTTGCTTAGCATCTTTACTTTCATTGCAACACTCAATGAGATTGCTTGGGTATTGCATACTTAGTCATGTGGATTAGGAATATGAAGCATGTAACAACCCACCGAGAGGTGTGCGTTGTGCGAGTATGTGAGTAATCTTATTTGCTTAGTGTGAAGCTGCTGCAACGCCTGTCTATGGGCTAACGCATTATTTGTCTATGAGTGAAGTCAACAACAATCAACTGCCTGAGAGGTTAAGTGGTTGGATGCATTAAGCAAGGTATGCATTGTTCACCAAGGATAGTAACAATCTTAGGTTAGCGAAGTTTATGCGATTGTCTTGTATTATGTATGCTTCATTCGTCCATTAGGGATACTTGAAAGGGTAGTCTAAGGACAGGATCAAGACTTGGGAAGGTCAGGTCAGAATGTAGGCTTGGGAGAGCTAGATTAGAACACATAATACAGAGATAAGCGCTTAGAAATGAGCACCATTTGTTATTAACGCATCACATGCATCTTAGAGATAGGATACGATTGAATGCGGTCACCTTGCTTTCATGCATTTTGCATCATCGCATAGGACAAGAGTAGCGACTGAGGAATAAGCTCTATGGACACTTTGCGTTCAACACATGCGTCCTAGAACTATGAGCACCGCATTTCCATTGGAAAATGACTTGTCGTGTATGGTTGTAGCATGATTGCATGGATTGCGTTGACTAGGGTTGCCCTTGCGATCACTCTTAAGTTTTGCAATGAAAACATCTTCGCATTTTATTTATTTTCCCACACATTTATTTTCATGTCAAGGTTTGTCGCATCTCTACCTTTCATACATATTCTCTTTGCGTTATCTAATAGATAAGAGTAGGAGTAAGATTAACGTAGCAATATCCCCTTCATTCTTATATTCAACCGTCGCATGCACAATCACCACAAATATATAGTGACATGTCCCTGTGTTCGACCTCGGATTATCCGAGAAACTTGCATTCATGTTATACTTGGCGTGAACACAAGAAAACTTGTGGCAGGATGCATGGTCATCGCATACATTCGTTAACGCAATTTTCATTCCAACGCATGACCATCGACACATGACTATCAACGCATATCTTAGGAACATGCATCGCATAACGCGTCCAAGGGAAGTTGGTTGTCGAGTAAAATTGTCTTCCAATCACATCTATAATTAACCATATTATATTAATCTAAAAAATATGCAATCGATTAGAAAAATTCAAATCATTCCTCTTATATATCTTTTAGTGAGCTAACAAGGGGACTTTATGGACCTGCAGACTAGAAGCTCTAATGATATAAGATTAATTAATTAAATTAATCAATTTTCATTAACTATTGATCACTACATTAAAGACAGATAGCTACACTCTTCGCATTGTAAATTTATTTCTGTGTCCACGGATATAACCAATCAACAGTGAGTCGACCATTCACAAATTGGTCATAACTATAACTAGGTCAAAATATCGTTTTACCCCTACAGTTACATCTAACTTCTTAAATACTATTGATCCTCTAATGAACAAATAGTTTATAGTCCAACTATAAACTAACACTCTCGAGCAGTGAGAGGTTGAGGTCTCAATATTCAAGACCCATAATCAACTATTAAGGAGCAATTTCTCAACTTTCCCTAAGGTCGGGAAAATAGTGAATTTCATCTTATGTAGTTGTGTTCCCAGCTCCCTATTCAGACAAGTCCTCAAAATGGTAGGCTTGTTGAGTCGGCTAACAAGGCCACTCTCACCATACAAATCAAAAGATTGTCCTCATAGACAGCACTCAGGATTAAGGTCCAATCACCTATGGTCATTCTAGTGAAATGTATGTCTGTTCTAGCAATGGTGTTATATAGAGAGGCTATTCATTTCGCGGTCTGGACTTATACAAAATTTTGTATAGAATACCCCCGCTCGCATGTCCCCACATGAATGATCAAGATTAGATCATTTGTAACACTTTACAACAATTGTAACATCTATAAAGCAGGTGGTATTCATAGGGTCACCAGGATAAGGTACCCAACCTTATCCATATACTACAACCCATTTAGGTACTTAAATAAGGTCCACTTGTATGTCTCTACATACATCTTTAAGTTTCATAAAATAACCTTGGATCTTAGTTTATTGGATTGAACTAATGCAGTCTAAACATTAATAAAATACCTCTTATTTTATTATATATATAATTTTTCTTTACAAACTACAAGATACACTCGATTTAGGACATTAACTCTCCAACAAAGTGAGAGTGGTTTAACATCGCCACTCAATAAACCTCTCATTTTAGGGGTAAGATTAGGTAGATAGTTGGGAACATAGTCCTGCAAGATGGAATTCACTCCTACCCGATCTCAGGGTTAGTAGATAGGTTGTTCCCTTAAGTATTGACTCCTAGTATTGAACAAGCGGGCCCCTCCCTCTCTATGAATGAGAGGGACTCAGTTTATTGGTAGGGCCATAAACCAATTGTTCATTAGTGGATCAGTGGGACTTAAGAAGTAAGATGTATTATAGGGGTAAAATGGTAATTGTGACCTAGCTTTAAATACGATGATGAATGATTGACTTACTAATCATGATTAAATAAAGTGTCCATAAATATATCTACAGTGAGGAGAGTGCAACTATTGGGCTTTAGTGGAGTGTCCCAATAATTAACGAATATTGGTTAATTTAGTTAAAAGAGTCTAATCGATTAACCTCGGATCGTTGAAGCTCATGATCTATAGGTCTATTAGGTCCCCTAGCTAGCTCGTATCAGACTAAACCTTAGAATAGTATGTTGAGAAAATTTGTGTTCAAATTGGAATTAAAGATTTAGATAAAATGTTTATATCAACAAACGCTGCGTTCTTAGAGGAAAACCATATAAGAAATCATCAACCTCACAGTAAACTAGTATTGGATGAGATGTCTAGAGAAACTACAGATAGATCGACAAGAATTGTTGATCAAACTGATCCATCAACAAGAGTTATTGACGAAACTAGTACATCTGGTTCGACACAACCATCTCAAGAGTTGAAAATGCCTCGACATAGTGGGAGGGTTGTTCAACAGGCTAACCAATACATGGGTTTAACAGAAACTCAGGTCATCATACCTTATGATGGCTTAGAGGATCCATTGACTTTTAAACAAGCAATAGAAGATGTAGATTGAGACTAGTGGATAAAGCCATGGACCTCGAAATAGAGTCTATGTACTTCAATTTAGTATGGGAACTTGTAAATCAACCAAATGGGACTAAAACTTTGGTTGCAAATAGATCTACAAAAGAAAATGAGACCAAGTTGGTAAGGTATAGACCTACAAAGCTAGGTTTACACATGGTAAAAAGGTTTACCCAAAGAGAGGGAGTTGATTATGAATAAACCTTTTCTCCAGTTTCCATGGTTAAATCTACTAGAATATTCTTGTCCAATGCTACCTTTTGTGATTTTGAAATATGGCAAATGGATGTCTAGAAAACCTTTTTGAATGGTTATCTTGAAAAGAGTATCTATATGTCTCAACCAAAGGGATTCATTAAACAGGGTCAAGAGAAAAAGGTTTGTAAGCTTAAAATCCATTTATGGATTAAGACAAGCATCTCAATTCTGAAATATAAGATTTGACACTGTGATCAAATCTTTTATGTCAAATCTTATAGCTTTGAACAAAATATTGACAAAGCTTATGTTTACAAGAAAATTGTCAATGAGACTATAGCGTTTCTAGTACTATATGTTGATGTTATCCTACTCATTAGGAATGAGGTAGGATTTCTTGCTGACGTTAAGAGATGGCTAGCATCGCAATTCCAAATGAAAGATCTGGGAGATGTTGGATTCAGGAAGCAAGCAACGGAAGCAAAACAAGATCATTAAGCATTCTAATTCATTAATTTTTACTTCAAACTAAGCACGCTCAAAAATTAAAAACAGAGTTTCAACACTAACCTTTAAAGTACCTTTGATTCATGATCTTTAGCTGCAATCTCCTTCTTCTTTAGGTGTGAATCACCACAAGGTTTTCCCTACTATTCTCTTGGTGTCTTAGATTGAGTTGTGAGACTCAAAATAAGCTTGAATAGAAGGGAAAAGTGAGAGGAGGTTACTGGTTTTACACAGTGTGAAGAACAATTCTTTAAACACAAATTCTCAGCTTCAACAATGATCACTTTGTCTTCTTCCACTCAAAATTCCAGCTTTATATTGCATGACTTTCATGTAACTAACAGCCTGGCATGAATCACAACTCATGCTTGAATAATTGAGTTGAAGAGAAATGGAATTATATGTGAGCTACTAAAACTTGAAAGTGGAAAAATCCCACTTTTGGGATTTTTTTTTCCATTTTCAAAATTTCCTTTGATTTTTCTTTTTAATTTTTATTTATAAAATAAAAAATAATTTCAATTAAAAATTAAATTTTATTAATTTTACAAAATTAATTTAACAATTAATTTTCTAATGAAATCAATAAATTAATTAAATAATTTAATTAATTTAATATCAAATTATTAAATTAATTTGTCACATATTCCATTACCATGAATCTTTATTTATGAATTTAATATTTAAATCATATTTAAATATGAAACGATTCTCCAATTCCGTTTAATTCCAAAATTAAACGTGTAATTATATCACATAATTACTAATTCTCTTAATTTTAATTTGAACGTTTCTTATCACACTACTTTAAAGCTAATCCGTTTGTGAGCTAGTAGGGGATTTAGTGGATCTATAGATTATGGGCTCCAACGATCCGAGATTAATTGGCTAAACTCTTTACACTGAATTAACCCCCATTCGTTAACTACTAGGTCACTCCACTAAAACCCATAATTGCATTCCCCTCACTCGATATAACCATGATTAGTAAGTTAACCCTTCGTAGGTTGTTCATAATAACGGTTGGGCCAAAAAGTTTTTTTACACCCGAGATTGCCTCTTGTTCCTTAAGTTTCGCTGATCCTCTAATGAACAATTAGTTTGTGATCCGATCATCAAATCGAGTCCCTCTTGGGCCAATGAGAGGGTGTGACCCCTTGTTTAAGACCCGGAGTTAGCACTTAAGGGAACAACCTCTCTACTATCTTTGAAAGTAGGTAGAAGTGAATTTCATCTTACACCCTATGTCCTCAACTATCTACCCAGTCTTACCTCTAAAATGAGAGGCTTATTGAGCCGGTGCTGTTAAGCCAACCCTCACCTATGCAAATCTAAGTATAATCCCGAATAAACAAGAGTTTATAGTTAGCTCAAGATTAAGATCAAGTTATGTAGGTTATCATTTTGAAATAGTCAGTCTTAAATAGTAAACAACGTTATAAAGTAAGAGTGACTTATTTCGTGGTCCAATCTTGTGCAAACTCATTGCGCAGGATGCTCCCACTCCTCATGTCATCACATGCATGAATTAGGATCACTTCGTCTGTAGCACTTTACAACTCCTTGTAACAACTACAGAATGGACCACATCCGATAATGTTATCAGAATAAGACACCCAATCTTATTCATATACTATAGATAATTTTGACTATTTACTCGAACCAGATCCACTTTTATGTCTCCACATAAAGTTCAAGTACTCATATAATAGTCATGGATCTTTTAGTTTATTGGATTTGTTTCTAAAATGAAATAAACAATTTATATATTCAATAACAACTTATTGAATTTTAAAATAAGTTTATTGTTTACAAACCACAAGTTTTAGGACATAAAACCCAACAGGAGATGCACAATATGCTCTTGGGATCCAAATAGTTCAGAATCACAAGAACATGATGCTAACATTATCTCAAGCATCTTATATGACAAAATGTTGTCTGGATATAAAATACAAAATTCCAAGAGGGGTCTGTTACTTTTCAGACATAGAATTCACTTGTCTAAGAAACAATTTCCTAAGACACCTTAAAAAGTTGAGGTTATGAAATGAATTCCTTATGCATTAGTAGTTGGTAGTTTAATGTATGCCATGTTGTGTACATGGCCAGACATCTGCTATGCAATTGGAATAGCCAACAGATTTTAGTTCAATCCTGGATATAATTATTGGACTGCCATTAAAAACATATTTAAGTATCTTCGAAGAACGAGGGACTATATGCTCGTGTATGGTGCTAAGAATCTGATCCTTACAGGATACACTGATTCTGATTTTCAAACTGATGTGGATTCTAGAAAATCTACTTCAAAACCTGTATTCACTCTAAATGGAGGAGTATAAAGCAAAGCTATATTTCTGACTCCACCATGGATGCAGAGTATGTAGTTACATCTGAAATAGCAAAAAAAGCAGTATGGCTAAGGAAGTTCTTAACCGATTTAGAAGTCATTCCAAATATGCTATCACTCTTTATTGTGATAACAATAGAGTAGTTCCAAATGCATAAAAATCGAGAAGCCATAACCACGGGAAGCACATCGATCGCAAGTACCATCTCATTAGGGAGATAGTACACCGAGAAGATGTGATCGTCATGAAGATAGCCTCATAAGACAATCTAGCTTATCCATTTATAAAAGCTGTCACGACTAAAGTGTTCGAGGGTCAACTAGTCGAACTAGAAATACGAGATTCATAAATCTAGGGTAAGTGGAAGAATTCATGGGTATATGATGCCATAGTTTATTGTATTTATATTTATTCTATCATACTCAACATTGTATATATATGTAAACCCACTGGAGTTTTTAGTTCAAGTGGGAGTTTGTTGGGTTGTATTTCCTAAAAGTCGCAATTTGTAAATCATTAAACAAATTTTATTTACAATAAAGTTGTTTTTGAACATGTAAATTGCACTTGTAATAACCTAAATTCAATAAACTAACGAACCTTTGACTATAGTATGAATACTTTAAGTTTATATGAAGACATAAAAGAGGACCAGGTTTGAGTATATGACCAAAACAATCTATAAGTATAAGGATAAGGTCGGGTACCTTATTTTGGGGATACTATGGATACGACCCGCTTTGTATATTGATACAAACAAAGTGATCCCGAAATCGTTCATGTGGAGACATGCGAGTGGGGTATCCTACGTAAAAGATGTTTGCATAAAACCGGACCACGAAATAGTCACTTTTCTTTATTTGGGATTATCTTTTAATCTACATAGGTGAGAGTGACTTAACATCGCCACTCAATAAACCTCCTATTTTAGGGGTAAAACTGGGTAGATAGTTGGGAACATAGTCTTGCAAGATGAAATTCATTCCTACCCGATCTCAGGGTTAACAGATAGGTTGTTTCCTTAAGTACCGATTCCTAGTATTGAACAAGGGAGTCTCCCCTCTTTACGACTGAGAGGGGCTCAGTTCATTGGTAGGACCGTAAACCAATTATTCATTAGTGGTTCAGTGGAGATTTAAGAAGCAAGATGTATTACAGGGGTAAAACGGTAATTTTGACCTAGCTTTAAATACGAACAATTGGTGCAAGATTGATTTACTAATCATGGTTAAATAAAGTGGATAGAAATATATCTAGAGTGCAGCTATTGGGCTTTAGTAGAGTGTTTCGATAGTTAACGAATATTGGTTAATTTGGTTAAAAGAGTTTAGCCAATTAATCTCGGATCGTTGGAGCTCATGATCTGTAGGTCCATTAGGTCCCCTGCTAGCTCGTATCAGACTAAACCTTAGAATAGTATGTTGAGAAAAGTTGAAACGTTCAAATTCGAATTAGAGAATAAAATATTATATACGATATGATTAAATGCTTAATTAATCGAATTAAACTAATTGAAGAGATGTAAATATTTAAATGTGATTTAAATATTATATACACTAATAGGAATTCGTGTTGGGGATAGGTATTTTATTAATTTAATATTTGACAATGAATTAATTGAGTTAATTAAATTATTTAAAATTAATTATTAAAATTGATTTTATTTAAAATTATTTTAAATGTATTTACTTTTATTTAAAATTAATTAATTGAATTAATTTTATTTAAAATTAAAATTAAAAATTTGGATTTTTAGAAATCCAAATTTAAAATTCAATTTCATATTAATTTGAAACTTAAGAAATTTCAAATTTGAAATAAATTTAAGGGTTAGTGGTTTTATCAAACTTTCTCCACTAACCCATTTTTAAATTAATATGAATTTAAGGGTTAGTGGTTTTATCCAAACTTCTCCATCAACCCTTACACCTTCAATCCCACTAATTTTAACATGTCTTGGTATCGATTTTTGGTTAAATGCATTTGCATGAAATTCATCTATTTATTTATTTTAGGTTCATACAACTTGAAAATTAAGAGATAATAGTTATCTCTTATTCTTGACTCCAAAAATTCTCCAAATCTCAAAATTTCATTCAAATCTCATCATATTTGGGTCACATAACCCATTTAAAGGCCCGAGGATAGTGAGAAAGATTCTGTAGTGCTCATTGAGTTCTTGATCAGAATTAATGGAGAATTCGGAGAAATTGAGGATTCTACAAAGGTGGTTTGTCTAAACCTTAATTCTAGAATTTCATCAACATGCATGCTAAAATCTAAAATTGATATAATTAGTATTCATGATCCAAATTACTTTCGTTGTCATGTTTGTAATTCTATCAATATTTATTTTAATATTATATTTTATTGGTATATGTGTTCCCGTGTTGTTCTTCAAAATCACAATAGATTTATTAAATTCAAAATTAAATTAATATATAAATTAAAAAAAATTAAGAAATACAAGAAATGCAAATAAAACAAAAAAGGGCATCAGCGGGATTTGAAGCCATTACCAAAGTTAGCTAACTTTCAAAAGCTCATTCTTATCAAAAAAAAAAAAAAAAAAAAGTCACTCCATTATAACTAAAATAAAAATGGAACAGAATAATTTTTTTTTTCTTTCAAATAAGAAATGAAAATATTACTTTTAAAAATAAGAAACAAAAATAGAAAACAATACAGAGAAACATTATCAAATGATTTTAATTTTGTTTATAGTATTGACTTTAAATTTTTTAACCTTTTTATTCATAAATATTTAATATCTTTTTTCATTGATCCACACACTTGAGGATAGGAACGTCCAGATCCAATGATACAAAAGGCGAGCTGTAGATAATAGGAACGTTCGAGAGAAAGACGGTGTGGTGGACGTGGACCCCACTCACAAACGCGTAAACCGTGTTCAACACGTAACATAAACCGCCACTCCTTCCTTCCTTCTCTATATAAACAGCATTGAATTCCCCAAAATTTCTTAAGATAAAAAAAAAACTCTCCCTTTAGGGTTTCATATTTTTCGGTTTGCGAAGAGAGGGGTGAAGATGATCGAGGTGGTGCTCAACGATCGTCTCGGGAAGAAGGTCCGGGTGAAGTGCAACGGGGACGATACGATCGGCGACTTGAAGAAGCTCGTCGCCGCTCAGACCGGAACCAGGGCCGAGAAAATCAGGATCCAGAAGTGGTACAACATCTACAAGGATCATATCACTCTTAAAGATTACGAGATCCATGACGGCATGGGGCTGGAACTCTATTACAATTGATTGCAAATCGCTGTGAGTTTTTACGGCTTTTCTGATTCTTGCTGTGTTTGATGGCGTGTTGGTGTTTCCTTTACGATTCGTCCGGATTCGATTTGTAGAACGTTTTGTTTAGTTTTTCTTGGATTTTAGGGTTCGTTTGATGCGATTAAGAGGGAGGCGCGTGGTTTTAGAGGTTGTAAGGATTCAGGTTTGTCTGTCTCGAAGACGAGCTACCAGAGATTGATTTTCGATGGTTATTGTACGGTGGACATCGCAGTGAGAAGCCTTTGTCACATAAGGATCCCGTTCTCTTTCGTTTTTCTATTTTGGAGATTTATTTACAGTCCATTGAAATATCAAATCGGTTACTAGTTTTGAAATCGTGGTATTTCCTCTGATGTATGGATGTTTTCTCTCTCCGAGGTTTGGAAATCCTTTGGAAGACGCGTATTGGAAGCGCCCAATGCGAGTCTTGTATTGCTGGACAGGCCTCAGCATGTAAATCTTTGGTCTGCTAAGCGGACGCTATGGTCAATGTTTTGATGTCTATAGCCTGTTTGTGGAATTCGCTACCCTATGGATGACATCGGAAATTTCTTTGTGAAGGGAGTTGCTTATTTTGACAAACCTACTTTAAAGTAACCAGATATTTGTTTATTCTTCTAAATTCTCTGTTATTTGACTCCTTATTGTAGGGGGCTTCATCCTTTTCCCATCCTCTCCAGCTCTTTAAATGAGCCAGAAATTTTGTTTTGAAGTTAATGCTTTATGCCTCGTGCTGCGTTGTCCTATTGGTTTTTTGCTTAAAAGGGTGCCAAAATCACGCATTAATTTCCATTCCAAGCATAGGTGGTAAAGTATTCTCTTCCTTTTATTATCAAAGGAGGAAGTAACTCTATTCCATGCCCAAAACTGTGGCCATCTTGAACGATCTACAATTTCTTCTTATTGAATAATCAACGTTTGATCCATGTTCCTGATCATTGCTTATATTCATATAACGGGATATGAATTAGTGTGAATGACTTATGGTTACTTATAGGAATGCAACAGTTTCAAAGTAATTTGAATGCGGAGAGTAGACCACCAGGCACCAAGTTGATCTGGTATTTTTTCTCTCGCATCTCTCAAAACCGTTCTTGAAACAATTCTTAAACATTTTATCCACAGTGGCGGGATGGGTTCAGGGAGATTATCCTCTTATTGACGATAAAGAGGAATAACCTTTCTCTTGAATTTTCCTTCGATGGAAGAACGAGGTTTTTTTATGCTAAGTGCAATTTTCTTTTTCTTTGAACCATAGCTTTTTTCCCCTAGTATTTTAAATAATGATATGGAATTTTATTTGTTCCGTTCTTTCTTACTATGCTAGACATCATCCATCATCTATCGGTAATCTGATAGGCATTGGTCCATCTCCTAAGGTGTGAAAGCAAATTTTTTTGAGCCTCATTGTTTATAAGTCGATGGGTGGATATCGTTTAATTTGATGGAATTTGTGAATCGAGCTGTGAACCGGGTTTGTGGTTTCAGTGTGGAGGATGACATGATGAAAGAGTAATGTTCTCTGCTCTTTGGCTGTCAAGGTACTCCAATGCTGCTTCTCTACCATAATATTTTTTACTCAGGTTGATTTCAAAAGTGAAGGATTCGTGGGGTTTTAGGTGTCTTGTGGCATTGCGCAAGAGCTTTGCTTTTGGCCTCCCTCAGTAAGATGCAGTATCTGCTTACTTACCCTACCGGGCAAATACCAAATTTATTTTTGGATCAACCATTCCCAGGACTCGATTCAGCTAACAAAAACTTAGACTTCTGTTGTACCGAAATCAACCATGTGGTAGCATTCCTTTGATTTTCTTGTCAAAAATTTCCCTTTCGAGATGAGATTTGGAGTTGTAGTAGCTTATTGAAATAAAGGTTTGAGCCAGATTCTTGTGCTGTTAACACCGTGTTAAATCATACTTGAATTACCTTAGTTGTGAATATAGTAGTTTGTCAAATGTCTGAAAATGTGAAACTAATTTTGCAGTCTTGGAATATAAAGAGGGTGACACCAAGCATGATATTAATATAGTTAACTCTAGTATTGATGTTTGACAATGTGAATCACCATATTTAATTTTAACGTCACTTGGGTGAATTATATGAAAAAAAAAATACTAATTGTTGACTGTTTGTCCCGAAACTTTCAAGCATTATGTCTTGATCCTTTGCGTGCATTTTCTCTTCAAAAACCTATTCAGGAATGTCATTTCAATTTTCATTAATTTTATTCTTAATCAATTCTTCCTGATTAATCATGAACTCTATTAAAGTTAATTGCATAAATCTCCAAATTTAATCTTGAGAAATCTTCGATTTGTGAGTTTTTGTCATCGGAATGCTTTGTGACGCAATTTCTTTTGCTCATATGATTTGAAGTTATGGATTAGAATAAATATTATATAATGATCCATTATTCTAATGAACTTACCTTTAGCGATGCTTTTCAAAAATTCATATTCCAATGTTCTTAATTATTAAATTATAAATGGTTTTAGTAAAACATCATAATTTGGGATAATATAATTGTACCGAACACAGCCCTTCATTTACTTATTAATATTTATTTATTTAATATTTTCTTATTAATATTTATTTATTTTTAATTTGCATATTATACAACACAATGCTTCTTTTTAGAACCATTATGATACATATAAAACTTAATATAGTTTCATAATTTTTTTCCCTAAAAAAATCCATAATTTTCCAGTGTACATAAATTTAAAATATTCCAAAGAGGTTATTCTTTACGGTCATGCCTTCAAGACAGCTGTTAAATAATAATTATTGCTACAGAAAGGGAATAAAGATTCACAGACCATCCTCCATATATTTGTGGGGTTGTCCCGGAACACCTTCGTGTATGCTTACCCTCATATTGTTTAAAAATCGGATTTGCTGAACTTATACTAAAGCAAATATCCTGTTTTGTGCAATGTCCTATAGAAAAACTAGTCTTTTTCTATGTTCTTTATGAATTATGTATACATCGATCATAAAGGTTTTGTCAAGTTGATTGGGTACTACTCTACTAGAAAGCCTTCCTAGTTCCTTCTATTATGCTATGTTCTTCAAGTATTTAAAAATTCCAAGTGAAGTTCTTTTCCTAGGAATTCTTCCTAAGAAAGCTTTCCCAGGAAAAGAATTTAACTAAAAATTAGTTTTTCTTCTTCCTAATTTGTAGTTAGGATAATGTCGTCTGAAGATGGATTTCACTCCCAGGTCTCAATTTAAGGACTGATTTTTAAAGTATTGTTTGAGTATATAACCGAGTTAAAGGGATCCTTTTTTTTTTCCCGGGAGGGAAGAGTAATAGTGATTCAGTAGTTTTCCCTGACCACAATTCGTACATGTCGCTCATCGACCCTAGTATCCCTATACCATCTCTCCCTATTGGACATGATCAATGGTGTGGGTGTGATCTTGTCTATACAAAACAACAAATAATTTGTTAGTTTCTGCCAAAAGTTTAGGATTTGTTTCATTTTACTCGAATTCATAATAAATTGGACTATTTGATCGTGAAGTGTTTAATTTTGAAATTGATCCCGGGCTTCACCCTATAGTTATCAGTTAAGAGGTTGCATCTTCTATCTTCTTTATTATCTTGCTTTTCTATACATAAGATTCTCCAAAATTTCCTCCAAATGTTGCTCTTTCTTTAGAATGTTCTCATGGCAAGTTATCTGATTGAAAATGACTATATATGCCTCTGAGATTCAAACTTTGATATGCTCTTGACGTTTTCCATGAAGATTACAAATTTATTTCATACTAGGTTGGGATTTTTTTTTGTTTTTTGTTTTTGCCCATGCTAACCGATATATTGCAATTTGCTAATCCCAAGAGAATACCATGGAGTTCGTCCTCTATTTTTAAAGCCTTCAGAATCATCATATATGCATTCAGTCTTTTTATTCTTATTAAATTTAATTTATTTTCTACTTAACCACGTTTCTACTAAATTAATTGTGATTATAAACCTTCTCGTTTTTATCTGTTTTCTTCAACTTCATTACATCCGATAAGATCACTTAACAAATTGGAATCATTCATCTCACATGTTCTCTCTCTTTTCCTTGGTATAAGATACAAGTTCTTATGGATTATTTCTTTATTGAAGGTTCTCAAAGCTTACACTTCAATCTCCCTTTGTTATAGATGTTTCAGTGGCCAATTGTTATATTTGAATACTCTCTCTGTCTTAACTAAAGGAGTGATTTTTAAAGTATTAGTTGGTGAAACCATTCATCTTTAACACTTTTGGGTGTTGTCTTGTCCAATCAGTTGAAGTAATCAATTAATCAAAAAGATTTTTGATTTGTTCATTTTACTCAAATTCATAAATTGGTATCGCGGTCCAACATTTAATGATGAAGTGTTTGATTTTGGCGTTAGTCTCATTTTCACACCATAGTCATCAGTTTGGTAACAGTTTCATCTCTGCGCCTTTTTGCTGTATTAAGCGCTTCAAAACAATTGGTCCACCAGATTTTTTTTGCTACTGAAAAACTTTTACCTTATTTAGGATCTTGCCTTCCTATTTATAAGCTTGCTCTTTCTTTTTAATGTTCTCATGGCGAGTGACCTGATTGCTATATGTATCTGAGATCCAAACTTTGATATCCTCTAGACGTTTGTCAGGAAGAATACATATTTGTTTCATATTAACTTGGGACTTTTCCTTTGGTTTTCGTTTGCGAATTCCAAGAGAAAAACATGGAGTTGGTTCTTCTGGTTCTTCTATATTTTTGAAGCCTTCAGAATCATCATATGCATTTCGTCCTTTTTGTGTTTATTCAAATTAACATATTTTCTTCTCTCGTTTGGAATGATTGAGAATTAATTTCTTGAATATACCTCTGTTTTCTTACTACCTAGCATTGTTCTTTTTTAGGAATTTCAACTAGCCATATCGTAGCTTCTACTAAATTAATTTTGATTATCAAACAACCTTGTTTTTATCTGATTGCGTTTTCTTCAAGTTCATCAACATCTATTAAGTGTTAGGAAAACGGAGACAAAACACCATTGTGAGGCGCAAATTCCGAAAGTCCATCTCTTCCTTTTTACTTAAGCCGTAAGAAATAGTTTAATTGGGTAATTATGGAGGGTGAGGTAATATGGTTTTTGATTGGTTAAAATTGAAGGTGCTTCGAAAAGAAGAGAATGAGTCGGTGGAAAAATAAAATGCGGCTGGATTCTTTTTTCTTGAATGCTCATGGGCTTGCAACACACACGTGTTTATGTATTAGGAAAAGATTGCACATAAGGTGGCCATGGGGTCTTCTTGTCGATGAAGAGAACAAATACACCAAAAGGAAATTTGAAGAAGGTTTCTTCAAATTTCAGTGTCATTGAGAAGAAAAGATACAGAGAGTATTATTTTTTGTTGGGTTGAGGGTCTTATTATTTATTCCAAGTTATCGGGTTGTGATATTGGATTCAAATAGTTTTTGTTGGGCTATTTGGGAAGAGATTTGAAGAGTGAGTATTGGTTCTTTGCAATCTCCAACAAAGTAGAACCTGCAGTTGCAGAAGACTGGATATGGTTATGAGTTTGGGGCGAACCTGTGTATTTTCTAGGTCTCGTTCTCTTTTTTCATTATCCTTTTTATTTACAATTTTATGATTTGATTACTTATATGGCTCTAACTTATGAAGTGGGAGTTTGAGATATAGTTTAATTTGTTTCACATTTATTTATATCTTGCCCAAATTTTCAACAAGGGGTATCAAAGCATTTTGGTTCAGAAGTCATGGATCAATAGAGTTAAGAGGTTTCAAGGGTATCATAAAGCACTGAGGAGAGGAGAGATCGAAGGAGATGTTAGATGAAGATTGAGAGAATCTAAATGAAGCAGTCGTAGTCATTAGGACGTGTCTGTCGATGAATGTTGCCAGTCTTGTAGCCATCGAGATTAGTGCCATTAAATTGATGGAGTGCTTATAAATAGGTACAAGAAATCATCTGCCAAAAGTAAGGTTTATCTCCTTAATAAATATTTCAACATATAAATGGCTAAGGATGTTTTTGTTAATTCTTATATCAGTTGAAATCTGTCGAGATTGAATTTACTAATGAAGTATATGCTATTTAGTTGTTAATGTCTTTACCTGAAAGTCGAGAAACTAGGTAAACAACAGTGTCTAATTCTATTGGGAGTAATACATTAACGTTTTTAGGAGTTTGTGGTTTAGCTATAACTGAAGAAATTCCTACTGTAGGTTCAACTTTAGTAGTAAATAAAGGTAAAGACAAGATAAATTCTGAAAATGATGAGTCGAGTAGCAGTAAGAAAAAGTGGAGAAATAGGAATAAGGAGATATAGTGCTTTTACTGTCACAAAAAGGGCCACTTAAAAAACCGGTCTAGGAAATTAGAGGAGGATCTAAAAAGAACAAGTTAAATGTGGTTGAAACTGAAGAAGAAATAATTAGTGATGCCTGTATCTGTGTTGAGGGTGACAGAAAATAGTAGCTATTCACTGGAATGGATATTTGATAGTGTAGCTACTATACACGGTTTCAGATTGGAGTCTATTCACAGTTATAGGTGTGAGTTTGGTAGTCGCTAGTGTAAACTCATATTGGGATTCCAGATAGTGGCAATCAGCCACAAATTCTACATGGCATAGATGTTGGATGCTAGTTAAAGCGGTAGATGACAGGTACAAAGGTGCAGTTGAGCCAGCAATAAAGATAGCCAATTTCGATAAGTCAGATCAAAGATCCATCAATTTTAAAACAATTGGGAAATCCAAGAGAGGAAGTTGATGGCTATCGAGAGCCTCATATTGTTAAACACTCGAATGAATTGATGAAGTTGTCGAGGTGAGTAAAGGCATCAGATTGGAAGACTAAAGCAGTTTTTAGGATAAAAAACGGAGTCTTTAACTTGGCAGTAGGCTTGAAGGAAGGAGTCAAGCCACGTGTAGAAAATATCTTCTTTAAGAATAGGTCTTTAGAATTGAAGAGGTGTTAGTTCGTACCACTTAGCTGAAGTGGGAGTATGTGATTGTTCCTTATATTTGGAGGACAGTTCCACCTAGCTTCTTCAGACCTTGGGACAATTATAAATGAGTTATAATTATCTTTTGATGGTTTTCTGTTTTGTTACTTTGTTAATTTTACATGTTTCTTGTTTAGCCTTGGAGTTTGTCAAGAAGATTAGAGATAACCGTTGTAGTGGGAGTAAAGTCTTGGAATTTGTCAAGATTATAAAGTTTCATTGTAGTGGGGGCAAGATCGTTGTTTTGTCTCAAGTAGGAGATTGTTAGGAAAATGCTGACAGAACTCTCCAAAAGCCCATTTCTTCATTTTTACTTTAAGCCATAAGAAATAATTTAATTTGGTAATTATGGAGGTGAGTAATATGGTTTTTGCTTGGTTAAAATTGGAGGTCTTTTTGAAAAGTAGAAAATGAGTTGGTGGAAAATAAAATGCGGCTGGATTCTTTTTTCTGTTCGTGGGCTTGGCCCATTAGTTGGCAGCAACACACACATATACGTGTTTATGTATTAAGGAAAGATTGCACAGATGGTGGCCGTGGGGTCTTCTTGCCCATCTTCAAATTTCGGTGTCATTTTAGTGTGTCAGCGAGAAAAGAAAAAAAATGGGAGTATTACTTTTTGTTGGGTTGAGAGTTTCTTTTATTATTTATCCTAAGTTAGTTACTTGTGGTACTGGATTCAAATAGTTCTTGTTGGCCTATTCGGGGAGAGATTTGAAGAGCAAGTATTGGGTTCTTTACAATCTTCAGTAGTATGTTTACGGTCACGCTCTCTTTTCCTCTTATCATTTTTATCTACAATTTTGATGATCAATTGCATTTTTGACACTAACGTGTGAAATGAGAATTTGAGATATAATTTACTTTATCCGCATTTATTTATATCTTGCATAAATTCCTAACATTACAAAAGCAGATGAGTATCACAATTCGATGTCTTGGCACAATTGCATCCATTCGTAGTTGAACTTAACGAATTGGAATCATTCATCTTGCACATGTTCGCTTAATCTTTATTTTGTAGAAGACACAAGTTCTTTAGGATTAATTTTGTTCAATGTTCTCATAGCTTACACTTGAGGTTTCTCTTTGTTTTTTTATATAAATTACAACCTGGAAACCATTTCTGCTATCATTTCTCTATTCATTTCCCATTGGATGACTTTCATAATTTAGTTAAAGATTGTTCATTGTGAAAGGGCCTACATAAATTTGTTAGTCCCAAAACATGATTCACATGATTCGAGGAAATTTTCATTTATTCCTTAGGGCGTTTGAATCAATAGTCAACTTCTGAAATTAGAAATCTATCCAGTTTTGGCTAACCTACTATTTTCATGAGACTTGACTGCGTTTAATTTACAATTAAGAGAGGAACTTTCAGAACATTCAACTTATCTATTATTCTTGAAGTGATCCATGTATTTCATACTTTAATACTCTTTCCATCTAGAAATTTCTTTGAAATCTTTCTCCATAAATATTTCACCCTTGCCCATTCTTCATACAATCCTGAGTTTATTCTGTCCATTATTTTGGAGTTGGCCGGAGGTACGGTAAACTTGGCCAAAATATGACATCCGAAGGGCCCGGCGCGCACAATCCTCCTTCTTCAGTAAAGCCGACCTCTTTTTCGCTAGTGCTGACGCAGTGCGCACGTAGATAAGGAAAGCCAAATCCCAGTGGGGGGCCGGTGCCTTTCTTTTACAGCCTATCCATTATTTTGGCACTAGAGACTCGCCTAAACTCCCACATCGTTCCTTAAAATTAATTTTATATTTGAAGAATAAGACCTTTTTAATTGAATTTTAGTTGGCCACATCCGACGCTTCACCTACCTTCTCCACGCTCTATCTTTCTCATGGGCTCGTAAAATAAGCTATACCCTTGAAATTCCAACAGGCTAGTTGTACCTCAACAAGCTCTTGAGCTTGAAATAGTTTTAGGTAGTCTCCAATCACTATAGGAAGGCCACGGAAGGAAAATTTTCCATCAAGAGTGATGGTATCATTCGTCTTTTTTATTCCCAACCCCTCTATATCTTCTGAAGTGTTCTTTCTCAAACATTGGTTTACGATTTAAATTGGCTTGTTTAGCTCCCTACCCAGTGTCTTCCTTTTCCTTGCATGTAGTTCTTACATTCTTGCGTTGTGGGAGTATAGTGAGTTGATCCTCTTTGCTTGGTGAAAGGCTATAGCAACGCTTGTCTATGGGTTGTTAGAATGCTTGTCTATAAGTTAAATAGCCTCGTCTAACTGCCTGAGAAGGTAAGAGATGAAACGCACTAAAGCAAAGTATGCATTGTTCCAAAAGATAGGCACAATCTTATGCTCGACGCAACCATGCACTATAGAGATATAGTCATGCGGCTGACCACCGAGAGGTGTGCGATGCGCTAGTGTGCTTAAGATAATAAACATTACTATGTGTTAATGGATGTTGTGTATCTACCTATTCTCATTGTAAGTCTTCTATTGCTCAATCTGTTTAGTTAGGAGTAGGAGTAGTGTGTAAATCCATTAAACTTTTTATTTTTATTTTTATTCATCGCCTCAAACGCATTGCTTCACAAGCATTATTGAGTGACAAGTCCCTGTGTTTGACCTCGGATTACTCAAGAAACTTGCGTTCGTGTTATATTTGGTGCGAGCGTAAGAAAACTTGTGATAGGAATGCGTGGTTGTATAAGAAAACTTGTGATAGGAATGCGTAGTCATTGCATACTAGATTAACGCATTTTCATTCCAACGCATGACCTCTGACGCATGGGCGTAAACGCATAGCTTAAGTCATGTCTAACGTGTGATTGCGTGCGCAACGTGGTTGTATAAGAAAACTTGTGATAGGAATGCGTAGGCATTGCATACTAGATTAACGCATTTTCATTCCAATGCATGACCTCTGACGCATGGGCGTAAACGCATAGCTTAAGTCATGTCTAACGCGTGATTGCGTGCGCAACCCAACCCATCCATTAATTTTCCTTCCAACAGCATGCTTCATCGATGCAATGGAATATGGAGTGGTCTGGAATGGGAGAAGATGGGTCCCTTAAGATTTGGCTGGACATTTAGAAGTTCCATGGACTCATTACCCACCCTGAAATTCCTTTACCATACATCCCTGGAAGACTGTCCTTAACGGGATTTTGTGCTGTTCTTGGGCATTTAATGCAGCCAGCGTTTCTTATTGAGGAATCTCAGTAAATGTCTCCTGTTTTTCCAATTAGTGATAATGAAGCAGGTTGTGAAGACAATCATTCATCTTCTAGCATCATGCTAATTCGAAGAACATCCAAGGAATTTGAAAAGTCATCAATACTAAATTTAACTTTAAAAAAAAAGATTGGAGGAGTTGATTGGTTGATTATTGCTTTATCATAAAATTTTAGAGAACTGCCCCTGCTCCTTTTTTTATCTTGATTTGAGCCGGGAGAAAACCACATCGAATTTTCTCTACTTCAATGAAAGCATGTACAATCTAAGAGATCGAGACTTTGAGGAGAACTATGTTCGGTAGTTTGATATGACTCACCAACAAACACACAAGAAAACACAAACAAAGGAATTATGCTTTCCCAAATACTATTCTATTGGTTATTCAGGAGTAATAACAAGATGATATGAATGCCAAGCCACTGGCTATTTGAGAGATCTACCCATCCCCATAGACCCAAGTCCCCAAAATATTCGCCTTCAAATGGCTACTTATACCCCTACAAAAACATTCCACTCTCTAGATTTCACTTTCACGCACTAAGAGTCTCACATGAACCCTGGCCCATTAGCTAAGCATCTTCAGCGAATTACCTTTCTGAGCCTTTCTAGTGTATGTGCGCACAATTGGAGGCCTCTCAAAATATTAACAAGCCGGCACCAAGTTCCAATAGCTTCAAAAGTTTTACGTTCCCAGTATTTTAATAGGAAGTTCTTAATGGATATCCAACTTCCAAATCCTTTTATAAAATTTGGTGTGCTTGTCATTTAACCATTTCCGAGCTTCAAGTGAAAAGGACCTTTTGGCTTCCAGATTCCAACCAGGCCTAGAACCTGAACCATTGGGGTTTTCCCATTCTCTAATCTAAGCAGAGCTCAGAGCTTGGATTAAATTGAGAACTGACCTTGAAATGCTCAACCAGTGCCATCTTTGTTTCTTTCCACTTATCGCGACCAGCCCAATGATGGACTCATTCTAAAGATATTAAGTTAATTCTTATTCAATATCCCGAGCAAATAATCTAGCTACACTACTACTACACAAAATTTCATACTGACTGCTTCATGTTCCTTCCACCTGATATAATTATGAATGAGAAGAAATTGAAGTTTCAGAATTTTCCACGGAAGATGATATAGAACACTTTACTAGAGAATCCTTTGACTATATTTCCTCTTACAAGCTCAACATAGCTTTTATGAAAGGGTTAACGAGGAGATTTTAACAGAAACCTTAGAAACTTGAAAATTAATGAAGGAAAGAATTAAGATTGATATGATGATGCTTTAAGATGTTAAACTTGACAACTTTTTCCCTCATACTTGAGAAAATCTTTTATCATATCCCAGAAAGTGAGCCTTCTCATTTAGAAGACTTCGTAGGAAGTTTGAGAAGTTTCCTACCTCCCGTATATGGCCATACAACACATATTGCACTCCAACCCAAAGGTCTTTTATCATATCCCAGAAAGTGAGCCTTCTCATTTAGAAGACTTCGTAGGAAGTTTGAGAAGTTTCCTACCTCCCGTATATGGCCATACAACACATATTGCACTCCAACCCAAAGATGACCTTTGCTTCAATAACCGAATTGTACCACTCTTATCTCTAACTTGCTCGAAGAAATGCAGGAGAGAATCTACTAGTGAATTTTCAAACCAATGCGTATATGACAGAAAGAGAGAGAGGGGCGTAACCAACTTGGTTGTCATATCTTTAACAAAGAAAATGCAATTCTCAAAAGATGCTAAGCTTGTCGATAGTCCAACATATCCTTATTCCATTACTCAAAACAAGGACAATCCAGAATCAAAACTTGAAAAAGAAACGAACTGATAATACTTAACAATTGAGGAATCAAAACCAAATGAAGCTTCTTAATGGAACTGAAAGATAATAATTAATAAAACTAGGCGAAGCTTCTTAAACTTGGATGCAAACACTAATTAATTTAGATAAAACATTGCCTTTGCATGCAATAGATTTGAAAGATTTTCTCCCGTATCAAAATTTGGCTAACATGCTATTTTCATGAGACTTGACTGTGTTTAATTTACAATTAAGAGAGGAACTTTCAGAACATTCAACTTATCTATTATTCTTGAAGTGATCCATGTATTTCGTACTTTAATACTCTTTCCATCTAGAAATTTCTTTGAAATATTTCTCCTTACATATTTCACCCCTACCCATTCTTCATACATTCCATTATTCTGTCCATTATTTTGGCACTAGGGACTCGCCCAAGCTCCCACATCGTTCCTTAAAATTAATTTTGTACTCGAAGAATAATGCCTTTTTAATTGGATTTTAGTTGGCCACATCCGACGCTTCACCTACCTTCTCCACGCTCTTTCTTTCTCATGGGCTCATAAAATAAGCTATTCCCTTGAAATTCCAACAGGCTAGTTGTACCTCAACAAGCTCTTGAGCTTGAAATAGTTTTAGGTAGTCTCCAATCACTATAGGAAGGCCACGGTAGGAAAATTTTCCATCAAGAGTGATGGTATCATTCGTCTTTTTTATTCCCAACCCCTCTATATGTTCTGAAGTGTTCTTTCTCAAACATTGGTTTACAATTTAAATTGGCTTGTTTAGCTCCCTACCTAGTGTCTTCCTTTTCCTTGCATGTAGTTCTTACATTCTTGCGAGGTACTGTTTGGATATTATCTTTGAAGGTAAATCTTGAAATCAGGAATACCTTTTCTTATTATCTCCTAGTCTTACACAACATTTGGTTTACTTTTATGGATCGTTGTGTATTTTCTTCTTGTGTTTTTTCTTCTGGTTTTTCTCGTCTGACAGTTATAATGAGCCTGCTCTACAATTTTAAGTCCAAGCCCTTTTCTTGACTTTTATCTCTTTTAACTATTTGTCATTGCTTTGGAACTTCTCTTTTATTGATCCCTTAGTAGGATTTCCTTTCAATTCATCTCTTTTAAGATATTTTTTTCTTAGACGTTTAGGTAGCTCCTTCTTGGTCTCATCTAACCTCAATCTCGGCACAAAAGTATCGCTAACCTTCATTCTTGCTTGCATGCTTCCAAACATATTAATGGTCATTTGGTGCATTGTGTGTGTATCCTATGCATCCTCTTCCTTTCTCCATAGAAGTTTTGAGCATTCAACTTATTTTGTACCAAGCTCCATTAGATGAAATGATATTGAACTGTTATGTCCCTTCACCCAGCTTGTCTTCCACTTATTTTGTACCAAGCTCCATTAGATGAAATGATATTGAACTGTTATGTCCCTTCACCCAGCTTGTCTTCCTACTTATGATGCATACTGAGCCTTTTAAGGTTCTGATGGAGCTCCGATGTTTTATAATGCACGCAAAAAATACTTCCCTTTTTCCTTTCTAACTTCATGTTTTGAAGTTCTTATTGAAATCTTCACAAACTTCAGTAGACAACTTGCACTGTTTTGTTTTTTAACCTTTCTTCTTCATACATTGCATGCTAGACAATTGAACTGTATTGATCGATCTTATGTTCTAGGAGAAGTAACTCGTTCTTGTTTTGGACTATATATTGCTCACTTGCCAAGCCTTTTTTCCCCCTTTTAGAAGTTTATAAAATTTTCAAGTTTTAATCTTTCTAGAGCTTATGTACATGTGTGTGTGTATATATATATGTATATTTGATAAGAAACAAACTTCACATTGATGGATGAGAAGGAAGAAAATTGTGCGTTGAAGAAAGAAATAAAACAAGGGCCAAATTGATTGAAAAAAAGGATATAAAAGAAGACTACGAGCTCTATTTAGGCATAATACGAAGTTTTATAAGTGTCAACCTTCTGCACCCTCATGACTGATAGTTTTTGCATGAAAGATCTTCCAACCAATTAGAGCCTGAAGAACCTACATAGCTTGTAGATTTTGGTGTTAGAATTAGCAATGAAACAAAAAAAATCTACGGCATAAAGACTAGCTCCTTCATTGACAGAGCCACTAAACCAGCACCTTATGAATGGGCGTGACCTGACTTATTTGCAGACCAGGCAGCAATTTAACTTTCAATCCAACATTATATGTTTCACATCGAGTAAACTCACTGCCCTCTCCCTGGCTATTCTTGTTTGGATTACCCAACTGATTTTATCAGCCACCGAACTTCAACTTCCTGTGAACTTTCAACTCATTTGCAGACATATGTAGATGTTGATTGAAACATGTACGAGCAGCTTTATATCTCTACAAACTCTCAACAAGAGAATTTTGATAAACCATTTTTCCAAAATTATAAAAGATGAAAATCAGGAACTCCAAAGCCCAAGCCCCAAATTCCAATAATGGTGAAAGATTATAGGCTTTTTAATGAATAAGGTCTAAAGAAAACAATTCCAGCAACAAAAACCTCAATACCAGGAAGAATTTGTAGAAGAGAAGGCTTCAAAACCCTACAAAACTGCTGGAAACTCGAGCATAAGAGAGAAACATTCAACTAGAAACTTCTTTAAAACAACATTAACGAAAAAAACAAAAGGAAAGTCTCTAGAAAGTAGCAAACTGATGCGTTTTGTACATGCGATGAAATAATAATGCTTATGAGATTTAGCGCTCAGTTTTCTTTAATCGAACCCAAGTGGAAATTTGACTAAAGTTCCTGGTGAGTCCAAGGTCGAATGCAGGGATTGCTTGTACGCACGCATGAAACTAAAAATATGATCTTAGCGTGAGTTTAAAATGTTCAAAGGAGTGATCAAATAAGCAAACTTAAACCTAAATATGCGATGAGGATTGTATTTAAAATGAAGCAGTGCGAGTTGGATAACACTTATGCGATAGGAGGGTTGAGAAGAATTTTTACCAACATTTACTAAACAACTGGATGAAATATGCGATCAAGCTAACACTCGATGTTCTTTGCCATATTATTTTATCTCTAAGATGCATGCGATAGGTGTAATATGCAGAGAATGTCCTTATTTTTAAGGAACATTTTCTCTCGTTTTATGAGGTCTTGATCTAAATTCTTTCAAACTTAGATGAAAGCTTAAGGTTGCAAAGTTTTTTTTATCACACTGATTTTTCTACTCTAAATGTGGTTGGTCTTGCAATCCTTGATCAATAAATCCAATGCAGGCTTCATCGATGCAATGGAATATGGAGTGGTCTGGAATGGGAGAAGGCTAAAAGTTCCATGGACTTTTACCCACCTTGAAATTCCATTACCATACATCCTTAGAAGACTGTCCTTAACGGGAATTTGTGCTGATCTTGGCCAACATTTCTTATTGAGGATGTGAAGACAATCATTCATCTTCTAGCATCATGCTAATTCGAAGAACATGAAAGGAATTTGAAAAGTCATCACTACTAAATTTAAATTTTAAAACAAGATTGGAGGAGTTGATTGGTTGATTATTGCTTTATCATAAAATTTTAGAGAACTGCCCATGTTCCTCTCTTTATATTGATTGGAGCTGGAAAACACAAAGGAATTATGCTTTCCCAAACATTATTCTATTGGTTATTCAGGAGAAATAAAGAGATAATGTCAATGCCCGGCTATTTGAGACATCTACCCGTCTTCGATCTGACATATTGGCCATATCGGAAAAACCCCTACAAAAACATTCCACACTCTAAATTGTACTTTCACGCACTAATAGTCTCACATGAACCCTTGGCACATTAGCTAAGCATTTGAGCCTTTCTAGTGTATGTAAGCACAATTGGAGGCCTTTCAAAATATTAACAAGCCGGCTCCAAGTTCCAATAACTTCAAAAGTTTTACGTTCCCAGTATTTTAACAGGAAGTTCTTAATGGATATCCAACTGCCAAAGGATTTGATAAAATTTGGTGTGCTTGTCATTTAACCATTTCCGAGCTTCAAGTGAAAAGGATCTTTTGGCTTCCAGATTCCAACCAGGCTTAGAACCTGAACAATAGGGGTTTTCTCATTCTCTAATCTAAGCAGAGCTCAGAGCACGGATTAAATTGAAAACTGCTTTTGAAATGCTCAACCCGTGCCATCTTTGTTCCTTTTCAATTATCGCGAGCAGCACAATGATGGAAAAACTCATTATAAAGATGTTAAGCTAATTCTTATCCAATTATCGTGAGCAAATAATCTATAGCTACTACTACTACATAGAAACTGACCGCTTCATGTTCCTTCCACCTGATATGATTATGAATGAGAAGAAATTGAAGTTTCAGAATTTTCCGAGGGAAGATGATATAGAATACTTTACTAGAGAATCCTTTGACTATATTTCCTCTTACAAGCTCAACATAGCTTTTGTGAAGGGTTAACGAGGAGATTTTAACAGGAACCTTAGAAACTTGAAGATTAATGAAGGAAAGAATTAAAACCGATATGATGATACTTTAAGATGTTAAACTTGGCAACTTTTTCCTTCATACTTGAGAAAATCTCTTATCATATCCCAGAAAGTGAGCCTTCTCGTTTAGAAGACTCCGTAGGAAGTTTGAGAAGTTTCCTACCTCTAGTATATGACCATACAACACATATTGCACTCCAACCCAAAGACCTTTGCTTTCATGACTGAATTGTACCACTCTTATCTCTAACTTGCTCGAAGAAATGCAGGAGAGAATCTACCATGAATTTTCAAACCAATGTGTGTATGACAGAAAGAGAGAGAGAGAGAGGGGCATAACCAGATGAAGAAAATGCAATTCTCAAAAGATGCTAAGCTTGTCGATAGTCCAACATATCCTTATTCCATTACTCAAAACAAGGACAATCCAGAATCAAAACTTAAAAGGAAACAAACTGATAATACCTAACAATTGAGGAATTAGAACCAAATAAAGCTTCTTAATGGAACTGAAATATAGTAATTAACTAAAACCAGATGAAGCTTCTTAAATATGGACGAAAACACTAATTAGTTTAGATAAAACATTGCCTTCGCACGCAATAGATTTGAAAATTTTCCTCCCATATTAACATTTAATTTTCACCGAGTTATGTGTTTTCTAGGTTTGTTAATGAATGAAAACATTTAGTGGATAATTCAGTGGGTTAAATTTTAGTTTAAAGTTTAAATTTAATGTGAGGATGATTTTCTATACGGTATCATGTTTTCTTTTCTTTTGGCAACAAGTAGTATTAGACTCACAATTTTCGTTTGAATCGGTGCCTATCATTCTTGTATTATCATTCTTGTATTTTGATAGTGTTTCTACTAGGAAGTATGATCATTTTGGAGTAAAAAATATTATAATTAGGGGAATGATTTATTTATTCTTCAATGAGAGCTCTTGAGTAATTTGTTCATTGAAAATCTCATCTGTGTCTATAACTTTGGATTAGAGAAGATAGTGGCCAGTCACTTTGGATTAGAGAAGATAGTGGCCAGTGGGGTTGACTTTTATGACTAACCAGGTAATTGAGGAAAGATACTTATCGCCTTTTTATTTAAGGATCATATAAGATGCTTTTTGGAGGCCTTGGGTCGAGCCTACATAAGGAATGATATTAGAAGAAGGATGCATACCCAGAAGCTTTCAAAAGGATAACCAAAGAGCCTAACACAGTACTGTAATTAAAAAGGTTACGTGGAGTCTAAATATTTAAAATATGAGATGAGATGTCTATTGACGAGAAAGATTGGTGGAATTAAGTATCTTGAAATATGTATTTGTTTTTTTTTTCCATTTACCTTGTAATTTCTTTTCGATGAGAAGTATTTGGGAAGGAGCTTTGATTAATACACCCTATTTTTTTAGCAGTATTCTAACATGGGATTTGCGTTGACTTCTTATTAGTGATTGAGACCAATGATAGTTAATTAGAATGCTCAACTTATAGAAGAGCTTCGCAAATCAGAATTGTCAAAGTAGAACTTTTTGAAGTTCTTAAATCTTGATATGCTTCTATTATAAGAAGGGGAAATTGATGAAAAATATAGAGTAGAGAGAAAAATAGCACACGTAAGGTTTACGTGGAAAACCCTAATCGGGGAGAAAAAACTACGGGAAGAAGGAATTTTTATTATATGATTGATACACAAAATACATAGTGACTACCAGTTTAAATAGACAAAAGGGGAACCTTAGGATACAAGTATAAAGACAAAAATGCCCTTAGAGTAAAAAAAACCTTAATTTTAACACTCCCCCTCAAGTTGGGGCGTAAATGTCAATAAGACCCAACTTGCTCACACACGAGTCAAATAACTGTTTGGGCAGTCCCTTTGTCAGGACATCTGTAATCTGTTGGTTGGAAGGAATATAAGGAGCACAAATGTTGCCACTATTAAGTCTTTCCTTGATGAAATGCCGATCAATCTCCACATGCTTTGTTCTATCATGTTGAATTAGGTTATTTGCTATGCTTATTGTGGTTTTGTTATCACAATAGAGTTTCAATGGACTGGTATGATCTTGGTGAAGGTCTCTAAAAACTTTTTCAAGCCAAATTTCTTCACAGATTCCTAGATTCATGGTCTTGTACTCAGCTTCGACACTACTTCTGGCAACACCACCTTGTCTTTTATTCATCCATGTGACAAGGTTACCTAACACACAAAGGTACAATATCTTGATGTTGACTTTCTGTCTACTACAGACCCGGCCCAATCTGCATCTGTGTATGTGTCGATGCATCGCCTTTCAACTTTCCTAAACATCAAGCCTTTCCCTGGAGAAGTTTTCAGATATCTCAAAATGCGTTCCACTGCCCTCATATGTTCTTCGTATGGAGACTGCATAAATTGACTTACCATACTCACTACATATGAAATGTTGGGCCTAGTATGAGAGAGATATATTAATTTCCCAGCAAGCTGTTGATATCTTTCTTTGCTAACTGGAACACCTTCACTCATATCACTTAACTTTGCATTTGCTTCTATAGGAGTGTCAACTGGTTTACAGCCTGTCATACCTCCGTTGGGAAACTGAAACCCCTTCTTTCGATCGAGCTACTTCCATTCCAAGGAAGTACCTTAGTCTCCCAAGGTCCTTGATTTTGAATTCCTTAGCCATCTTCGTCTTTAATCGGTTAATCTCTGAGGTATTATCTCCTGAAATGACAATGTCATTAACATAAACAATTAAAACTGTAATTTTTCCGGATACTGACCTTTTAGTGAAGATAGTATGATCTGATTGTGACTTTACAAACGTAGTAAACCTGTCAAACCAGAACCTTAGGACTGTTTTAGCCCATACAAGGACTTCCTTAGTCTGCAAACCCGGTGTTAAACTGTTTCTCAAATCCTGGGGGAGGACTTATGTAGACTTTTTCCTCCAACTCTTCGTTGAGAAAGGCATTCTTCACATCAAGCTGGTGAAGGGGTTAATCTTTATTAATTGCAATGGCAAGCAGAACCCGTACTGTGTTTAGCTTTGCGACTGATGAAAAGTCTCAAAATAATCAACCTCGAAAGTTTTGAGTAAAGCCCCTGGAAACTAATCTGGTCTTGTACCGATCAAGAACAATACTTTATTGTGAACACCTATTTACATTCGACTGCTTTATGACCATTTGGAAGAGTGACTTGGTCTCACGTATGATTTTTCTCGAGAGCCACAATTTCTTCCATGACTGCGGCTTTCCAATGCTGTGTGTATACTGTTTGGTATCACCACTGTGTTTAGATTTGTAGTGAGGGCCTTGAACGGAGACAGGTTGCTGTAGGACAAGTAACTTTGCAATGGATATTTTGTACATGATCTGGTACCTTTCCTTAGGGCAATCAAGAGGTCAAGGGATACATTTCTATCTTTACTTTCTTTGGGCTTCATACTGCATTCACCTTCCTGCTCAAACGTCCCATGTTCTGTCATTTTCCCACTTTCAACGATGTTTTCAGTGGGAGCGGGAGACATTTCTTTTCCAGGTTGAACAACATTCTTTGCTGGAACAAGTGTCTCAGAGTGACCTGGTCTCACGTATGATTTTTCTCGAGAGCCACAATTTCTTCCATGACTGCGGCTTTCCAATGCTGTGTGTATACTGTTTGGTATCACCACTGTGTCTAGATTTGTAGTGAGGGCCTTGAACTCAGGAGACAGGTTGCTGTAGGACAAGTAACTTTGCAATGGATATTTTGTACATGATCTGGTACCTTTCCTTAGGGCAATCGAGAGGTCAAGGGATACATTTCTATCTTTACTTTCTTTGGGCTTCATACTGCACTCACCCTCCTGCTCAAACGTCCCATGTTCTGTCATTTTCCCACTTTCAACGATGTTTTCAGCGGGAGCGGGAGACATTTCTTTTCCAGGTTGAACAACATTCTTTGCTGGAACAAGTGTCTCACAATCATCATTTTCTGCTTCGATTACATCTTTACTGTCATTGTCTTCCCTGTTGTTGCTCTCAATATTTTCAACACAAGCATCAGTTTTATCACATTCATTATCATGATCAGGGATAGGACTATTAGTACCTGGAACTGATCTTCGTTGCCAAAGAAATAACAGACGGCGCCATTTCCTTCCTAAGATTCCTCCTATAATATGTGATCCATGGGACTTGTTTGGTCGGGCGAATGGATTCATTGGTACTAATGTCAAGGATGGGTTCTGCATCAGTTTTATCACATTTATTATCATGATCAGGGATAGGACTATTAGTACCTGGAACTGATCTTCGTTGCCAAAGAAATAACAGACGGCGCCATTTCCTTCCTAAGATTCCTCCTATAATATGTGATCCATGGGACTTGTTTGGTCGGGCGAATGGATTCATTGGTACTAATGTCAAGGATGGGTTCTGCATCAGTTTTATCACATTTATTATCATGATCAGGGATAGGACTATTAGTACCTGGAACTGATCTTCGTTGCCAAAGAAATAACAGACGGCGCCATTTCCTTCCTAAGATTCCTCCTATAATATGTGATCCATGGGACTTGTTTGGTCGGGCGAATGGATTCATTGGTACTGATGTCAAGGATGGGTTCAAGGAAGACAGATAGACTCGGACCCCAATTGGTTTCTTCACTAGTATTCTCCCCTTGAAGAGAGCCATTGGGAAAAGAATGGATGATCTTTGAAGAATGCCCATTTATCGAGACAAAGTAAAGTATTTTTTTAGAAGAGGGATGATAACACTTGTACCCATGCTGATGAAGTGGGTACCCCACAAAGATACATTTTTGAGCCCGAGGGGTAAACTTGGTTTGGTTAGGACCATGAGTATGGACAAACATAACACAGCCAAAATCTCGGATGGGTACAACAGAAAGAAGTCGGGTATTTGGGTAGGACTCTTTAAAAGAATCTAAGGGGGTTTGAAATTTTAAAGCTTGGGACGACATTCGATTTATTAGATGGGCTGCTGTTAAGATAGCATCACCCCATAAATAAGAAGGAATGGAAGTTGACAACATAAGAGATCGAGCAACTTCGACTAGGTGATAGTCTTTCCATTTGACCACTACAATTGGTTGAGGGGTGTATGCACAGGAACTCTGATGGACTATTCCTTTTGAGATTAGGAACTCTCTTAAGGATTAAGGTATTCTTGACCATTATCACTGCAAAGAATAGCGATTTTGACATTGAACTGAGTTGCTATAAAATTGTAGGATTATTGAAAGACCGATGTAACTTTGGATTTGTCTGTCAGAAGGAAAACCCAGGTTAGCCCAGTATGATCATCAATGAAGGTTACAAACCATCGCTTCCCAGTGATGGCAGTAACAGGAGACGGACCCCAGACATGGTTATGGAAAATGGTGAATGTTTTAGAAGGTTTATAAGGTTGAGGCTTGAAAGAAACACGAGGCTGTTTGGCTTGGACACACACATCGCATTTTAACTTAGAAATATTAATATTATGAAAAAGATGAGGAAACAAACAATTCATATACTGAAAATTAGGATGACCAAGGTGATAGTGCCATAACATATAGTCAATTTCAGAAATAGAAAAATGAGATGAAAACAAACAAGCCTTATCACATATCCTAAATGAGGCTTATTCAATGAGAAAATAGAGTCCCCTGTCATGTCGGACAGTATCAACCGTCATCCTCGAGTTCAGATCCAGAAAAACAGCAGCATCAGGTGAGAAGATAACACGACATTACACATCTTGGAGGATTAAACCTGCGGTCCTGATCCTTTCATTTCTAGCACTAGGCTGATAAGAGATTGATCGGAGGAACCAGTCAAGTGGTCTGTGGCTCCTGAATCTAATATCCATGATTTATCATTAGTTATACTCACAAAGTCAAAGGAGTTGAAAGTACCTGATTGGGAGATTATACTTATTCCAACTGTAATAGAAGTGCTCTGAATGGTTTCCTGATCTAAGGTTGTGTATTTTCAGTTACTGATTCACCTACTAATGCCTGGCTTGACTGTCATTTCTTACCATTTGACGGACAACCATGGAGCTTCCAACACTGATCTTTCGTGTGCCAGGGTTTCTTGCAATGTTCACACACTGGGGCTGGCTTACTGTTTTGTTTATCATGGACAGGGTCTGATGTTTTGAAAGTAGCAGAATTTGTTGGTGTCACAAGTGTATTGTTCATGGCCTTCGACCTAACAGATTTCCATTAAAGATGGTATAACCCTGGTCTCCAATATACGACTTCGCACAACATCAAATTTAGGTCAGTTTTCTCAGAATTTCATATGCATGTAGTGACTCTAAGTATTCTTATGAAGTTTGATCCATGTGAAGTGCAACAAATAGGAATACTACACATTTTTAGCCGTCATATTTTACTTTTTTTCTCCTCAGCACCAAATAACTCGAGCTTCTTTTCTAGCTTCTATTTTCTTTCTTAATAAATATTCCTGCCTAGATATAGGTGTACGGGTTTCCAAACTTTCTTATGGATTCGGGTTTTTTTCTGACAGATGGTCAGAACTTCATATGGGTTCGAATCCTATTGAGAGGTCCACTAGAGATCAGAAATTGTTGAAGAAAGAACAAGATGTTTCTTTTGTCCCTTCCAGGCGATCGGAAAATAAAGAAATAGTTAATATATTCAAGATAATTACGTATTTACAAAATACCGTCTCAATTCATCCTATTTCATCAGATCCGGGATGTGATATGGTTCCGAAGGATGAACTGGATATGGACAGTTCCAATAAGATTTCATTCTTGAACAAAAATCCATTTATTTATTTATTTCATCTATTCCATGACCGGAACAGGAGGGGATACACGTTACACCACGATTTTGAATCAGAAGAGAGATTTCAAGAAATGGCAGATCTATTCACTCTATCAATAACCGAGCCGGATCTGGTCTAGCTTCTATTTTCTTTCTTAATAAATATTCCTGCCTAGATATAGGTGTACGGGTTTCCAAACTTTCTTATGGATTCGGGTTTTTTTTAATAAGACAACTCAATTTCAAGATAAGTTGTCTTCAATCTACCCTTCTTTGGCCATTCCCACCAATTTCGAGCTTAGCAGCCATTCCTACCTAGATATGGGTGTACGGGTTTGCAAACTTTCTTATGGATTTGGGTTTTTTTTTAATAAGACAACTCAATTTCAAGATAAGTCTGTAGGAGAAGTCTTCAATCTACCCTTCTTTGGCCATTCCCACCAATTTCGAGCTTAGCAGCCATTCCTACCTAGATATGGGTGTACGGGTTTCCAAACTTTCTTATGGATTTGGGTTTTTTTTAATAAGACAACTCAATTTCAAGATAAGTCTGTAGGAGAAGTCTTCAATCTACCCTTCTTTGGCCATTTCCACCAATTTCGAGCTTAGCAGCCATTCCTACCTAGATATGGGTGTACGGGTTTCCAAACTTTCTTATGGATTTGGGTTTTTTTTAATAAGACAACTCAATTTCAAGATAAGTCTGTAGGAGAAGTCTTCAATCTACCCTTCTTTGGCCATTCCCACCAATTTCGAGCTTAGCAGCCATGCATTAACGTTGGTATAAGTGACGACTTCCAAACAAGCTTTTTTGGTTTATAACATTGGTTTATATGCATTAACATTAATTTGACTTGGGGTCAATCATGACTTTTGGCTTATATCAAATTCTAGATATATCAGTCTATAGCCCTCCAAAATGCACGTCTGTTAATAAAGGGCCGATTTGATCATTAGGTAGTGCAAAATACAAAAAATACGCTCTCGGAACTCTTAATAGTTGTTTGGACAACGAGTTACATTTACGTACCATCAGTGCTAATATTGGCATGTTTTGGTTTATAACATTGGTTTATATGCATTAACATTAATTTGAGTTGGGGTCAATCATGTCTTTTGGCACGAGTTACATTTACGTACCATCAGTGCTAATATTGGCATGTTTTGGTTTATAACATTGGTTTATATGCATTAACATTAATTTGAGTTGGGGTCAATCATGACTTTTGGCTTATATCAAATCCTAGATATATCAGTCTATAGCCCTCCAAAATGCATGTCTGTTAATAAAGGGTCGATTTGATCATTAGGTAGTGAAAAATACAAAAAATACGTAGGGCATGGTCGTACAATAGCATCTTCTAAAGAGTGGTCGTAAGATTTCATTTACTTGGAGAATTATTTGGAGCAAAAGACATTTACTTTAAAGGCTCCCTTTTTAGTTTTAAAAGTCATTTCCACTCCTAGTTTTATGGTAGTCGATGCATGAATCGTAACCTAACAACGAAGAAAAAGAGGAAGAACTTTCTGGCTAGATCTGGAAAAAAATATATATATTTACAATGTAAAAAAAGTTCTGATTGAATGTGCAAGAAGAAAAATGGAAGATCACAGACACAAATGAGGAGGTATCTTTCTTATGATTTGTTCTAGTGTACTTTCTTATGTATGCACATGTATATATTAATTTATTAGCTTATTTCTTAGTCCTTTCTTCTTCTTATCGATATTATCTATGTTGGAGTGTTAGCTTTTCATTCATTGAAGTGAAGCTAATATTTATCACAGTAGTTCAATATCACAGATATTCAGATTGATCAATAATCCAAAAGACTCGAACATAGTCTCTAATCTTACCCAATCCAACCATCAAAATTCGAGTTGGTTTAGTTGGGTTGTTAGGCTATTGTTCTTTTTCATTATTAATTTAAAATACTTAGTAACTAAATTCTAATTAAACTTGAATATTAAATTCCAATTATCGATGATATCTATTGGAAAATTTTAAACAAAGAAAACATTTTTAAATGGAAAACATTAACAATTCACAAATTCATCGATATATATATTTTTTCTATTTGGGTCAACACACGAAAAAAATTTACGAATCCGAGACTTAATCCCACCTGACAAAAATAGAAAAAATTCAACACAAGTCTGAGCAAATAAGACTAACCCAACCTGCAACATTCCTATTAAATTTATGATGACATCTTTTTCTATTGTATCTAGCCGAGTGTCTTGTAAAATGACAATATTAGAATTTATTCTAGCAAGAAGATCCTTAACGAGAACTTTGTTAGGTTAGCCCTTAAACCCTTAACATCCCAAGAGATTTATCTTCAAAAAGTCATCTATTGAGTCCCATTAACGCTACCATCTACATGATCACATACACGTCTTCTACTTGTAACTCGTCGTGGTTTTCCCATGTTCTAGGGAGTGTCTTGAAAACTGAGTGGGAATAACAATGAATACAGGTCAAAACATTGGTGTTTATTAAATAGTCCTATCTTCTCTAGTGATAAAGACTATTCTCAACATGCAAAGATTAAATTTATTCTTGTATGAGAAAGGATCCCTTTGGTGATAAAGACTATTCTCAACATGCAAAATGCAAACAAAACAAAAACTGTTAATAAGGTAATATTGAGTCACCAGTTTGTGTTTGTCGACTAATAAATATAAAAAATCTCACTTAGTCTTTGTTGTGAGTTCTTTTTTTTAGTCCCTGAAAACTTCAATCATGAAACTAAGATAGAATACAATAACACTAGAGGCTTGAGTATCCATATTCCAACAAGAGGCTTCTTTTTAAATAGAACCAACCTAATTATCCACTTCAAAGCTGGATGTTTTTGCCACAACTAACCTTAAACTAATAAGGCAATCAAAGAAAGGCTAGGTTTTTAATATCTACCTAAGGCCTATTTCTGCTCCTCCTTAAATGAACAGTGCTCTAACTAAGCATCGTTCTCCCACAGATACTAGAGATACTAAAAATTCTTAGAACACTTGTTCCAACAATTTAAAGAACTCCCTAGTCCTCCTATCGACATTAAAATCTCCGATCACGCCCTGAATGCCCTGGCAAAGGCCCGCAAGATTAAAGTTTCCTTGAAAGATTCTTCCTTCCATGAATGGAGTATAGGGGCATAGTCTTTGGAAATTTAGCCGACAACATTTCCATTAAATTTACGATCTATGGAAATAGAGAAGGAACCCACCACATAGTTGACACGCTCAATATCATTCTCCTTCCATATCTTGATAATTTTGCTAGTAGAATCCACAACAGCCAACCCATATTTCTGAAGCTCCACGTAGGCTTAACAATTCGAGTTTCTTGTAGAATGACAATATTAGGATTTTCTCAAGCAAGAAGATCTCTACATCATTTTCCAAGTTTTGAGAAGGCTTGTGATTTCTCTAGCCCTTTTCTTTTGATGACTGTCCCTTTGTTTAATGCTCATCTCTTGAGTTCATGAAAATCTAGCCCTTTTCTATTGATTTCAATAAAGATTCTGACAACCGAGTGAAAATAGCAACGAGCACTGGTCAAAACCTTAACATTTACTAAATACTTCTACCTTCTCTAGTGATAAAGATTACCCTCAACATGCAAAGAATAAGAATATGTGAGGATGGGAAAGAAGCCTTGTAAAAGAAATAAGAAAAAAAATACAAATGAACATAACAAAAATGCCTATCCAAATGAGTTAATGATATTACACATTTTGGTGTAAATGCAGGTAAGAATGATGAGATTCCCTTTGGGTTGCATCACTTACCTGGCTTGGATCTATTGCGAATTGTTCAAGTATAAATACCAATCAGAACTAAAGGTTGATCCAAACATAAGCTAAATAAAACAAAAATTATCGTACTACGTTATAACTTAATCCTTTTTTCGAAGGCGATGTAGACAATTTTAAGAAAGTTCTTTAAGTTTAATCAACTAATAAATAAACTAAAATCTCACTCAGCTTTCGTTGTGAGTTTCTCTTTAGTTTCTTGTGCCAATTTTTGTAGGTTGCCACTCAAACCTTGTAGCCTTCATTCTACTACGCTACACGAAGGTTACGAAGTCACTCAAGAATTGGTTCTCTTTTTTTTCTTTTTTTTTTTTTTTTGGCCAAATTGGTGTACATGAATTTTTTTTTTTAAAAAAATTGACTTCTTTCACACCATAGGCCAAAATTTCAAGATGTGAAGCGAGGTTTGGGATAAGGATGAAACTTATCTACCGTGTTAGAGATGGTGGTGGAGATGGATTAGATAAGTACTAGGTTGATTAAGTGAATTGTGGAGACCTTATTTCAAGATGTGCATTCAGAATAAACCTTAGAGGTCCATTTGACATATAAAATTGTGAAAAATTTGCACAGCTGGTACAATGTTTATACTACCGACTTCAAGATTGGAGTTTTTATTCTCGTATCCAACATGTTATGAAACAAATAAATAAAGAACTAGTAGTACTCATGCTTATGATATGTATTATTTTGCCAAGAAAGAAAGGGAAATTTGTAAGGATGGTCCATTTTTTGGGCCCGAAATGTTAAATGACCAATTTTTTTAAAAAATAATGTCAATTGACCTTTTGCTAACATCATCACCATACCAGACTACATAAATTTCCTTCAAGTGTCTCACGTTATAAGTCTTATTATTTTTGTTGTGTTATTTCTAGAGCAAGAATAAGAGAGAGCAAGAGTAAGAGAGAGAGTGAGAGTAGACTTCAATTGCTTGTACAACTTAATGACAAATGTTCTCTTGCTTTGTAGGATGACAGAAAAGTGTCCACTTATTCGGTATTTGAAGAACTTAAATCTCACATTTACAGGGTTACAAATGTTAGTCCTTCAGAGTTTGATCTTAAAATGAGAGTTAAAATATAAGCTTGAATACAAAGTCCCTCTACAATACATAAGGATTGATGAAGACGAAAATCAAATTAAGATGACAATATTAGATAGAGGTTTAGAAATGTGAGTTATGATGATATGACCGTGGACAGAAAATACGAGGAATCATATGAGTTCCGTTGGGAATAGGAATGATATTCCATTACCTATCAGCACCGTACCATCAACGTTATCACTAGATAATGACTGCACTAATCCAACAAGATCGAATTTAATGATACAGAATCGGACAATAGTTCAGTTGGTAATGAGAGATAATCTAGACTAGATTATATGGATTGTGGTCATCTAGAGCAACGTTGTGGTCCTTCAGTAGATGGTAATGAGCAACCAGCAGGTTTGAATGAAATGGATCGTGATCATAGTGATGTGCATTGTTCTACAGCAGCTCAAGTGGTTCCTCCATCTATGTCTTCAAGTCATAGGGGAGAGTTGATTATGCCCGATAACTTTTCATCTGGGACATACGTTGAAGTTGGTCAATTATTTTTTAGTAAAAAAGTCTTGAAAATGCGATTATCAATTTTGTTCATCAACAAAAATTTTGAATTTATGGTCAAGAAATCAACAAAATCTTTGTTCATTGTCAAATGTATTGAAGAGACTTGTAAGTGGAACCTTCATGTAATGAAAATGAAAGGGTGTGATATGTTCAAGATCACATTGGTCAGTTGATTAAAGATAAGTTTACAGGCATAGGATGTATATAT
>NC_143485.1:5464314-5515623 GCF_027475165.1 Benincasa hispida | reverse complement strand
AATTGTTCTGAAACAATAATAGAAACAATTGCATAACACTTCTATTTCTCATAAATTACGAAATGACTCCACAAATCCCTAGACTACCCTACGTGAAGAATGTCTGAAGAAACCTACAAGGAGAGTTTTGAAGTACTAAACTAGAACAAAAATCTTATAGTAAACAAACCCAAATACCCATTTTACCTTTTTCTTCTTCCACTTGTCAAAACTTTCCACTATAGAAACATACCCATTTTGCCTCTTTCTTCATGTCTTTTCTCTACAATCAAACAATATAGAAACTAAAAAAAAAAAAAAAAAACATAGGCAAGTTTTAGGGATAGAAACAGGAACAAAGAGACATTTAAGTAGAAAGTGTTGAGGTTGATGCCTAAATCTTTTAGGGTCCTGTAGTTTGTAAATACCTGTTTGAACAAACGCTTGTGATGTAATAATATGAGATATTTTCTTCACTGTTGTCTATGAAATATGAGATATTTTAGTTGCATTTACCACAAACCAATAAACTAAGATCCCTGGATGTCGTTGTAACTTAAGCATGTATGTGGAGACATACAAGTGGATCATGCCTCAAGTGATAACCTAAATGGTCTGTCGTATATGGATAAAGGAGGGAAACCTTATCCTGGTGACACTATGGATACTAGCCGCTTTTTAGATGTTATAAGTGTTGTAAAGTCTTACAGATGGTCTGATCTTGATCATTCATGTGGAGGCATACGAGTGGGGGTGTCCTATACAAAGAAGTTTGTATAAGACCGGACTATGAAGTGTTTAGTCTCGTTATATAACGCTGTGTATGACAGAGACTTTCATTTTGGTAGGATGACCATAGGTAACATGACCTTAATCCTGAGTGAGTTGGGAACTCCTACTTATGAGGGCAGTTTTTTGATTAGCATAGGTGCGAGTGACCAGATTGCCAACTCAAACCTACCACTTTGGGGATTCGTCTGATTAGGGAGTTGAGAACTCAGCTACACAAGATGGAATTCATTCTTTCCCCGAAGTAGGGGTAAGTAGATAGATTGCTCCCTTAAGGGCTGATTTTGGGGCTGAACGATGTGGTGCCACTCTCTTTCTCATGACCCGAGAGATGTTCACTTATAGTAGGACTATGATGTATTATTCATTAGAGGGATCAGTGATACTTAAGGAGTTAGATGTAACTACAGGGGAAAAACGGTAAATTGGCCCAGCTGTACTTACGAGTGATCTGTGAAGGATTATCGTACTGTTGACTGGTTATATCCAATGGACAGAGAAATATATTTGAAGTGAGAAGAGTGCAACTATCGGTCTTTAGTGGAGTATTCAATAGTTAACAGATGGTGGATTTCGTGATTAAAGATTTTAGTCAGTTATTCACGTACCGTTGGATCTTCAAACTACAGGTCCATAAGGTCCCCTTGGTAGCTCAATGGATTCAAGTTGAGAATCAGTTGGGTTAGTTTGAAGTGTTCAAATTAAAAGAGTGAGTTTGATTATATATGATATAATTAAATTAGTTCAATTATATGTGATATAATTGATATGATGAGATACATTAATTGGAGGATTTTGATATAAATATGATTTATATTAAATAAAGGAAAAATGAACTACGGTTTAAATATTACATATGATGTGGTATTAAACTTATAGGCTATATATATAATATGATAAGTTAGTTATTATATTTATTTATAATTAAAATAATTATGAGATAATTTTGGTGGGTTATTTCTCTCCATTAAACGTGAAAGTGGGAGGTTAAGTTTCATTTTTAAATAACTAAAGGATAAAATGAAAAGTGTTTTCATTTTGAAAGAGATTGCTTCATTGTGTGCATTACTAATCATTTAGCTCACGAGAGACTATACGATAGCCTTCAGGTGATTTTCTAAACGATCGTGTACTAGTACCTTTTATTAAACGATCGTGTAAAGTGATTCGCGATCACATGACAAGCGAGATTTATTAAACGATCGTGTAAACGATCAAGAGTGTTTTTCTAAACGATCGTGTACCAATCAAGATTTACTAAATGATCAAGCATACAAAGTTTATGCGATAGACAGTACATTCTCCCACTTGCTTGTTCGTATAGTTCGATCATTGTTTTCCTCCATCCCTCTACCAAATTCAACAGAGCCCATACCTCCTGGATTCTCACTCCGAGAATACCAAGGTTGCCGAGTGGTGGTGTCTAAGGGTGCATGTTCATGGAGAAGATTGTTTGTGATCACTAGATGATTGGGTAGGTGATCTGAACGAGAGGTTGTTGTCCAAGTCTTCACGAGAGCGAGAGAAATCCATAAGAAGAGTTCTTCAAAAGTATGTCTCTCATACCCTTTTGTATTTGATTTCTAAAGCATGTTGTAATTTGTTTTAATATGCGTAACTATTTTTTATGTTTGTGAATGTGTTTAATTTTGTCATAATGGGCTTGGAAAGATCTTGCTTCCGCTCATGAGTTCTCTTGGATAAGAGTTCCTTCAAAAAGCACCTTTAAGAATTATTCTCTAGCCAACTACGTCAGTGCAACACCCTCTAGACCCAATTGATACTACAACAGCAGAATCAACTAACAAGCAAAACATCCAAAAATATGTCATATCACAAGCACACACTCTTAACGAAGGGACATTCAAGCAGAAAAGCAAATGGTTCTATCAACACTAAATATCCAATAGAATGAATATAAACTATTTTGCTGATGGCATAATGGTACCAAATTACATTCTTTTGAATTCAATAGATCATGGAGGTGAGAGAGATGACATAATGGATAACCAACATTACAAGAATTTTGGGCTTTAATGTCGGTTGGAAAAAGTGAAACCGTATGTATAATGTTGGTTTTGTTTTTTTAAAAATAGCGGATCTTTAATGTCGGTTTTAAACCGACATTGTAGGTATACATTTAATGTCGGTTTAAAACCGACATTAAACATCCGATTTTCTTTTTTTTCCTTAAAAAAAAACCCATTCCCCCCATTTTTTTTCATTTCCCGCTTCTATCCCTATCTATCCTATCTATCCCTTTTCTAAACCCTATTTTTCCCATCAGCCACCTCCTCCCCAGTCCCCCCCATTTTTGTTTCTTACGAAAATGATATTAGGTTACATTTTGTTTCTCTCCTTTCTTTATCAGATTTCAGACAAACCTTCGTAGACGATGAAGAGAACTGAAACTGAAAGCTATCAAAAATGGCGACCAAAAATGCCAAAAAAGCCAATCTTTTGGATCATCACTCCCTCAAACACCTACTCGATGAATCTGTTTCTAAAGTAGAGAAGTAAGAGATATATGGAACCAACAAGAAATGGCAGAACCCATAGATAGGTCGGCAATGCCGGTCCATGTAGTACCGATTTGAAATCGATTTTGCATCTTTTCATACTCCTGATGCCATTGATAAACAAGCAGCGAGAGTCATAGTTGATGCTTTGAGAAGATTCCAACGATGATTGAAAATATAAATTGAAGAAAGAACAGAGAGATCGGTAGAGATATGAAGGATTTGAATCTGTTTCTGAGGTAATTCAATTTGCAATTTTATTCCCCCTTTTTTAGATCTTTTTTGAGTCAATTTTAATCTAGGTTTAAGCTTTTTCCTTGCAGATTGTCACCAGTCGTAATGAAGGATTTGAATATGAAGGATTTGAATCTGTTTCTGAGGTAATATGAAGGATTTGAATCTGTTTTTAAGGTAATGCTATTTGGCTACATTTTAGTGTTTCTGAATATAAACTAGCTAAAAAAACCACAAAGTTCTAAGAGTTTTGGTAATGCGATACATTTTTTGTTTCGTCATTCATCTGTACTTCTTAGGGGAGAGAGGAATACTAGAGCATTTGAGATTTAGAGAAAGACTTTATTGATGTTTGATTCGTTGTTAGTTCATGTCTCTCTAGAAAGTGTCAAGCTGAAGAAAAAGAAGAAACACAAGAGAACAGAAAGGCCCAGGTTGGTAATTCTTTTGACATTTTTTTCCAACACCATTTGTTACATAATTGTGCCATATTCAGATATTCCAATCCTGCAGATGGTAGCAAAACTACATGGAATATTGAGACCATTTCTACTTCGGAGAATGAAATCTGATGTCGAGCTAATGCTCCATCGGAAGAAAGAAATCATAATATATTGGTTATGATTGAAGGTAGCACTGTTTTTAATCTAATTGTTATAGATAGATTCTATAACCTATGCATCAACTTCTCTTGTTTTCATAAATATTATTTATATATTTAGATATATATCTCCGCCCAAATCCCTCCCCTCTCGTTCAAATCCCTCTCGCTCTCGCTCATAAAGGCCAAATCCCTCTCCTCTCGGCTCTCGCCCAAATCCCTCCCCTCTCGCCCAAATCCCTTGCTCTCGCTCTCACTCGTCCCTCCGTTCTCGTTACTCTCGCTCGTCTCTCCGCTCTCGCTACTCTCGCTCTCACTCTTGCTCATACCTCCACTCTCGCTCTCGCTCTCGCCGCTCTCGCTCTCGCCCTCGCCACTCTTGTTCTCGCACATAAAGTACCCTCTCGCTTTATGTTTATTGTGTGGTGGTTTAATATTTGGTGATTGATCCTTGTTAACAAGAATTATTGGTACAGGAAGTTCACTTTGGGAAATTGATAGTCTTCGACACCATTATTGTCCTCCTGTTTCAAGGTATGCAGTTTAATATTGATCCAGAAACTTCTGTTTCTTTAGATTTCATACTGAAAACTAGTCCTTATGTTCTTTTAGGTTAGTTTTATGCCTAGTATCCCCGTACAATCAAGTGTGTGAAGTGTTCAAGAGAGAGCTTGGCATGACACCGGATAAGGTATATTTACCTGGCTAAACCTGTTTCATATAATCAGATTATCCATTCATTCTATTGAATGGAGATTACTTTTGCAATCTGACAGAAGCTGGTTATCTTGATTGTGTTACTGTTACATATGAGTTGGCACTTCTTTTTCTGTATTCTGATCACATTATAGCACGTTTCAATGTGCGTAACAGATTGAAGTTTCATTAACATTTGGCCTTTCATATGATTATATAAATGTGGTTATGGTTATAATATTAATTTTTCTCCTTGGATCAGAGTTTGCCTGAGGTTAAATTCTTAATCTCAAGCACATTACTTGTTAAGTTGAAGTTAAATTCTAAATCTTTCCAATTCTTCTGTAGTTGCTGGATGAGCTGAAGAAGAAGAATCCTAATAATGAAGTCCATCTCAACAACGTATATTACATCTCTTAATCTCTCAAACCCTCCCAAATTTGTAGACAAATAAAATTGTGTTGCTCTTACACGGAAGATTCTGTTGCCCTTTTAAAATCATAATCTTTGTATTACTTGTAATTTGTGTTTTCAAGGCTTGAATTATTGTACGCCTTTTAAATTATAATTCTATAGCAGAATTTGTGGATTAAATGTAATAGATTTACAATCCATACATGAATAATGTCATAGCCATAGTGTTCGATGATGATGTGTCATGTTATACTTTTTTACTGAAAAAATGGATTTGGCAAGGGAACTTTAAAAAACGGACAATAATTGATAAAACGGACAGATTCAGGCTTCAATGTCGGTTAAGAATCAAAAAAAAAAAAAAAAGGTTTTAATGTCAGTTGCAATCGACAAGCTTTAATCACTAAAGACCTTTCGTGTCGGTTGCAACCGACATTGAAGGTTGTGTTATTGGTGTTATTGAAGCCCTTAAATGTCAGTTTAGAACCGACATTAAAGGCAACCGACATTAAAGGACTTTAATAACACCATCTTTAATGTCAGTTTAAAACCGACATTAAAGCCCAAATTTCTTCTAGTGCACACTACCTTCTTTTGAATTCCAAAACTAACCTACAAGGAGAGTTTCAATATACAACATGTTATGGTAGAGGTGAAGGAACTCTTATCAAAGAGTACCTCTGAGCGGAAGCAAGATCGTTCCAAACTCATTTTGACAGAAATAACGCATTCACAATCAAACATACAAGTTATGCATCTAGCAACAAATTACGGCATGCTTTGAACTTTAAACAACAAAGAGAACAAGATACATACCAGTTGAAGAACTTTTCGCTTTAAATCTCACTCTCATCAAGGGATTACACCTCTTGCTCTCGTTGTGCAAGCCAAACCAATCGTCCACCAAATCTCGCTGTTGTCTACCCACAAACGGACTCCTCACGAACAAGGTAGCAGGGAAGACACCACCACTCGGAATCCTTGGTATTCTTGGATTGAGAATCCAGGAGGTGTGAGCTCTGTTGGATTTGGTAGATAGAAGGAGGAAGGAACAATCGTTTACCATGATCAAGCAAGTGGGAAAAATCGGAAGTCTTATCACATAGACAGATGCTTGATTGTTTAGGTAGAAGTACACGATCATGTAGTAAACTGGGGCTGATCGTATAGACGATTGTTTAGTAAAACGCTCGAGCGCGAGATTGCTTAGAAAAAGCTAGAGGATCGTTTAGGTAATTCTATGCGAACATGCATGTACACGATCGTTTAGTGAACTTTGAGCTGTCGTGTATGCTCTCAGTTTGCTAGGCGATAGGTAGTGTACTCAATCGATGAACGAATATCTGATCACCTGCAAAAATGAAAATCATTTTCATTTTATCCTTCAGTTACGAAAACTGAATGCAACCTCCTACTATCTCATTCGGTTACGGAGAAAAAACCGACAACAATTATCCCATAATCGTTTAAATTAAAAAAAATAAATATAATCTTATTATATTTATAACCTATGGTTTAGTATCACATCATATGCAATATATGAACCATAGTTCTTTTCTCCTCCACTAGATATAAATCATATTTATATCATTTTCCTCCAATTAATGTATCTCATACATGATGTCAACTATATCATATATAATTGACTAGTTTAATAATTTCATATATAATCGAACTCCCTCTTATCAATTTGAACACTTCAAACTGACTCAAAAACTGATTCTCAACTTGAATTCATTGAGCTACCAAGAGAACCTTATGGACCTATAACTCGAAACTTCAATGGTACGTGAATAGCTGGCTAAACTCTTTAGCCACGAGATCCACCATCTGTTAACTGCCAAACATTCTACTAAAGACTGACAGCTGAACTCTTCTCACCTTAGATATATTTTTGTATCCATTCGGATATAACCAATCAACAGTATGATAACCCTTCACAGATTCTCGTAAGTATAACTGGGCCAATTTGTCGTTTTGCCCATATAGTTACATCTAGCTTCTTAAGTACCACTGATCCCTCTAATGAACAATACAATGTAGTCGTAATATGTGTGGACACCTCTCGAGCCATGAGAAGGTGTGCCGTCGTATCATTCAAACCCCGAAATCAGCCCTTAAAGGAGCAATCTATCTACTTATCCCTGCTTTGGGGAAAGAGTGAATTCTATCTTGTGTAGCTGAATTCTCAGCTCCCAAATCAGACGAATCCCCAAAGTGGTAGGTTTGAGTCGGCGATCTGGCCACTCACACCCATGCAAATCAAAGGACCGCCCTAAAAGGTAGGAGTTCCCAACTCACTCAGGATTGAGGTCATGTTATCTATGGTCATCCTAGTGAAGTGAAGTTTCTATCATGAACAACGTTATATAACGAGACTATAACACTTCGTGGTCCAGTCTTATACAAACTCTTTTGTATAGGATGCCCCCGCTCGCATGTCTCCACATGAATGATCAGGATCAGACCATCTGTAGCAAGTCACAACACTTGTAACTATTATATAAAGTGGGCCGCATTCATAGTGTTACTAGGATAAGGTTTCCCTCCTATATCCATATACTACAGACTATTTTGGTTATCACTTAAGGCATGATCCACCTATATGTCTCCACATACATGCTTAAGTTACAATGACAACCAGGGATCTTAGTTTATTGGTTTGTGGTAAAGCAAATAAAACATCCAACGTTCCTAGACAATAGTGAAGAAAAATATCATATATTATTACATCATAAGTGTTTGTTCAATACAGTGTTTACAAACTACAGGACACAACGTGAGTTTAGGGCATCATCCCCAACAAGAGGCAAGACAACCTAAGGGCTGGGGGTAGAGGAAACCCCCACCCAAAAAAGAACTACAAGAAAGGTTTCCATTTTTAAATAATCATAGAAAGTATAAGAGAAATCTTTGTGATTTGAACTCCACCAACTAAAGGAATTTCTGCTGGCATGAATTAGGAAGAAACCTACCTTCTTTAAGTAAGGGAATGTCTACCACAGTAAATGAAGAGTAAGATTTTGGGAGGAGAAACTCCAATTGGGATCATCACGTGGGTAACAACATGGCTTCTCACCCACATGATGTTGGATCGACACCAGCATGCATCGGAAGAGTTCCGGATCCATAAGCACTCTAATTCATTAATTTTGGTATAAACAGAAACATGTAAAACAGAGTTTAATGAGTTTCAAGAACATACCTTGGTCGAATCATTGAAATCTCTATTTTCAGCTGCTAAATCCTCCAAATCTTTGTGTAGACCACCACAAGATCTTTCCTACTATTGTCTTGGTGCTCTAGATTGAGTTGTGGGACTCAAAATAAGCTGGAATCAAAGGGAATATGGAGAAAGCTCATTGTATCAACCCAAAATGAAGAACACCTTCTTTGTCCGAATTTTCAGAAAATTTATTCGGTTGCATCAACTTCAATTTCACTCCAATCTCTTCAATATATTGCAGACTATCATGCAAAGAGATGCGTTGCATGGGATGCAGCTCATGCTTGGAGTTAAAAAAGGAAGAGGTGGGTTTCTTTGTGAGCTAATTGAAGATGAACTTGAAAAATCCACTTTTCAATTTTTGTGTAATTTTATTTCCAAAATCCAAAATTGATTTTAAAATCATATTTTATTTATAAAATCAAAATTTATTAATTTTACAAATTAATTTTCTAATAAAATTAATAAATAATTATTTAAACAATTTAAATAATTCTAATTAATTTAATATCCAATATTAAATTAATTTTTACACAAATTCATCTTCATATATTTAAATATATTTTCTCCAATTCCGTTTGATTCTAATTTGAACGTTTCAAATTAACTTATCACGTTACTCTAGAGCTAATCCATTTCTGAGCTAGTAGAGGGACCTCGTGGACCTACAGATCATGACCTCCAACGATCCGAGATTAATTGGCTAAACTCATTAGACTGATCTAACCCCCATTCGTTAACTAATGAGTCACTCTACTAAAGCCCATAGTTGAACTCCCCTCACTGTAGATATATTATGTCCACTCGATATAACCATCATGGGTATAGAAATCTCATCATCGTTTCCATCATAAACTAAAGGTCTGTTCAAGATCTTTTTCTATAAACATCTGCGTACGTCTATGTAGACTTGAGAAGTCACAAGCAAACCAAATAGATTATAAAAGCTTAGAGATAATTTGAAGAAAGAAATTGGCTATCGTGTTCATTACTTTCTTTTAAAAAGTTGAATATGTATTGTCCCAAATGAGCTTGTAGTCCCCAGCAATGCAAGTGCATATGTTTCCCTAACGATATTCCCATCAATTTATGTTTGTAATTTCAACACTAAATCAAAGCAAGATGTTATTATTAACTCACTTGGTCAGACTCGTAACGTTTGTGAGGCAATATAAACTGTACGAAAATAGTTCAAATTAATCATATAATTTGAAGTAAAAGAGTATGAACGGAAAAGACTCCAACAGGAATTTGAGGATAAAATTAAATGATCGAAAACAATTAAACACAAGGAAATTACTAGTACGCTTGGAACTTACAGGGTCACTAATCAACTTACTGTCTTTGCCCCTTCAGGACTTTCACACTCCACACAGAATCCAATATCCTGAGTAAGCATAAAATGCAACTCCATTTTAATAAGAACATACGAACATTCACCAAAATGACTATGATGGAGACAAACGACCACAAAAAAGAACACGAATTTGGTGGATCTGAATAATGATAAAGAAAATGGTATCTTTTAGATTTTGTCGATGAGCGACGACGAACGGAGGCTGAAACCACAAAAAACCTGCACAATCGATGAAAAATAGAGGCGGATTAACGAACGGAGGTCATATCCACACAAGGAATAGATCTGCATAGCAAACGAACTTGTACCCATGATCGACAAACCACGACAGAGTTGATGACGGGCAGAAATGTACGTCATTATAGGCCTTTTATTTAGAATTTTGAGGGCTGCTAAGTAGAATATGCGTGATTGTACTAAGAATTCATGAGAAAACGAGCTTGCGTCGATCGACATTAAGAATCTCGGCTAACCCACTATTATGCGTTACTTTGTGTCCAATTGTCTATTTTTGTAGCTAACGCAGGAATCGATCGCATGCAGTGAATCTCGCCATTGCAGAGGCGTTGCATACGCGATCACATACGCTCGACGCATGGATGTTGCGGCCATTAACTGCATGCGTCCATTGCATAGAGGTTGCAGCTACAGAGTATAACCATAATAGACGGATGACCGCAAGGGTGGTGGAATGTGATGATATTTCGGAAACCAAGCATGAACACATACCTTGGGAGTATCAAAAGGTGATGTTGACATTTCACTGACCACGCCGTTAGTAGCAGAGATTTAGGACAGGTCCATCACGCCGTTAGCTGCAGAATTTAAAAGAAGGACCATTAATGTTGTCGACGATTAAACTCTATAAATAGAAGCCTTGGAGCATAACTTCAGATATCTAAGCTTCTGCCTTTGGGTAGATCCTTATGATCCAGACAAAAGCGTGAGAGGATATTCTTGAGAGTTCTTCATTCCTCTTACCTTTCCAAATGACGACCGGAGCTCTGCCGGAGATAGATCTTGAGAGAGACTACTCCACCGCCCATCCAAAGCACCACCAGCAACCTTGACATACATCTGATGGATGCACGTCTGGCCCTCCATATCTCTTCTATCTTTGTATTGTATTACCTTGTGGCTTAAGAGATTAATACATTTTGTGATTAATGCATTTCCCTATTTCCTTTGATTCCATCTTCTTTTTCTCCTCATCTTTTACTTTCATTACAAAGACTAAGTAAGATTGCAAGAGTATCACATACTCAATCTTACGGTGTAGACATATGAAACAAGTAGCAAACTACCGAGAGGTGTGCGTTGCGTGAGTGTTGTGAGAAAATCCTATTTGCTTAGTATGATGCTGTAGCAATGCTTGTCTATGAGCTGATCAGCGGTAACTAACTGCCCGGGAGGGTAAGTGGTGAAACGCATTAAGCAAATAAGCAGTGTTCCTAGAGATAGGAATAATCTTACGTCAACCATGTTTATGTGATTACCTTGTCTTATGAGCGCATCATTCATCATTTAGGCATACTTGAGAGAGTAGTCTAAAGACCAAATCTAGGCTTGAGAGAGTCAGATTAGATCGCATAGGCAAGAGTAGAGGCTTAGAGATAAGCTCTGTTTGCTATCTCACAACGTATGCACCCTATAGGTAGGATATGGTGGTATGCGGTCATCTTGTTTATGTGTGGGAGCACGTGAGCAAGAATAAAGACTTAGACATAAGGCCTCTCGACACTATCGCACCTACATCGCATGCGTCTTTGTCAAGTATGTGTAGCATAATCGCATAGCTTGCGCTGGCTAAGGTTACCCTTACGATCAAGCTTAGTGTTGCGGTGAAGTCATCCTCGCCATTTTATCTATTTTCCCATGCATTTTATTACGCATTAATAGTTGTCGTGTCTCTATCTCTCATAGTCATACTTCCACTACGTAATTTGTTAGTTAGGAGTAGGAGTAGCATATAGCCCATAACCTTCAATATTCTTTTATTCTTCATCGCAAACACTTTACTTCATAACATTTAGCTACAAGTCCCTCAGTTCGACCTCGGATCACCGAGAAACTTGCGATCTCGTTATACTTGGTGAGAGAGCAAGAAAACTTATGGCAGGAACGGAACACATGGTCATCGCATAGGTTCTTAAACGTATTTTGCATATCCCTTAGATCAACGCATCACCAGCGACGCATGGAGAACGAACAATGAACGTATATTTATTTACTCCGTTTTCCCATTGCATCAAAAGTCTTCACCCACGATCGACGGATGGATGGCAAGGGTTTGGAAGAGAGAAGTGAGAAAGAAAAGGGTCTAAATCTGAACCCATCTCCATACCAAGGTTTGAAGGTGTGAGAATGAGAGGAAAAAGAAAATAGGAGGGAGAGTGAAGAGGGAAATGAAAAAACGGGGGGAAGTAAGTAGATCTTTAATGTCGGTTTAAAATTGACATTAAAGATCCATTTTTTTTTAAATACAAACCCGATATTATACATCTAGTTTCACGTTTTTCAACAGACATCAAAACCTAAAATTTTTGTAGTGCATGTAACCTAAGATCAATGAAGTTAGAGTTCTTATCAATTCAAATTTTCAAGTATGTGTTTTTCTTCTAATGAAAATCAATAATCTAATTGAAAAAGAGCTATTTGAACTAGATTTGATTGAACTCACAAACATTGACATCCCCATATGATAAGCTCTTAGCTCCGAGCACATAAAACGGGCAGACATTTTCGTTTTCCTCCTGTAGTAGTTGCATTTCTTACATAAACAGTGAAGATTTGGTTCAAATTGTCATCATATGAAGTAGATTGATATTCATTAAATCGAAACGAGTCAGATCACATGCAACAGAAGTCTTTGTACTATAACAACCTTACATTCAAAATAAAATCAAAACAAAAGTTTTCAAAAATTTAAATAAATATAACATTGGTAGCCAAGAAAATTTAGATTGTAAATAAGAGAATTAATATCATTAAAATAAATATCTTTTATTTTTAAGAGACTAAGACCTCGTTTCGTAAAAAATTATTTTATTTTTGAAAAGTAAACTTATTTCCTTTGATTTCTTACAATGACGTGCATCTTTATTCATTACAATAGTTGAATTTTTAATCAATTTTTTTTTAAAAAAAGCTATTTTTTTTAGTATTCAATATTTAGCTTAGTTTTTTAAAATCATTAATAAAAAATAAATAACACAAAAAGAAATTTGGAGATGGAAGTAGTATTTATAGGTTTTATTTTAAAAATTAAAAATAAAAAACTAAATGATTACCAAACGAGATTTAAACTATGTTTTTTAAAATGATAATAAATACTTTAATCTACAATTCAATTACAAAGCATTGGCCATATGATAATGACATATGGCCAACACCTTCTATCTTATCACTGTTCATATTTTCTCTCCCTTTCATTTTCTTTTTCCTTTATTATTTCTCTTCAATCTTTAAAATCAAAATTATTTAAATATTTGATATATAGCCAATATCAATTCTAATTTAAATTATTAAATGAAATTTGTATATAGGATTTAAATTTCATTTTTGGTCCTTATTCCATTTTCACCCCTATCAAGATTTAACCTTTTTTTTTTTTCCTAAAGCTTTTAAAGATCTAGTTTGGTTTGCTATTTTTTTTATTGCTTAACATCTGGTCACTAGATACATACTTATTTAAATAGTTCATATTACCTCAATACATGTCCGTTTCATTTCATTTATGACATAATTAACCATATCATAACACTATTTACATATAATATGTGTTAATGAACAAGAAATTAAATTTATGATTTGAATCTTCCTACCTTTTATTACATTAAAAAATACATAACATAATTATTACAATAGTTAAAATGGTAATATTTCTTTTTAATTTAGAAATTAAAATAGATATGTGGAAGGTTTAAGAAAAATTGTAATACACTTGAAAGTTTTGAGATTAAAGTAAATATTTATAAGTTTAGTAATCAAAGAGAACAATATATTTACTATATATCTTAACAATTTTCTTTTACTAAAAAAATATTTTAAAAATACAGAAATTAAAAAAGAATTAAATTATTTTTTTTAATACAATAGAAGGGAAGGAATTCGAATAACAGAGATTTTTTAATTATTAATACATACTATAAATCAGTTGAACTATGTGGATAGTATCTGCTAGCTTGAATGAGTACGGTTTGAGTTCTTATTATAAATGAAGAGAACTACTATTTAATATCATGTATGCATAGTAAAAGGTTGTTTTCCTTCTCCCATAAATAGAATGTAGTGACATCAACCAAAATAATTGTAATAATAGTAGTACTAGGTCAGAGGAAGTTCACTTTTAGGATTTTTTTTTTTTTTTTTTCAAATCTAATGGGATTGATATTGTTAATCCGAACATAACCTAATAGATAAGACAACGATTATCATCACCAAGATCAATACTTTAATCTTCTACCCACAAACGTATATTACCTAATTCATTTCGCTATTTCAAGTTTGTAAATTCACACTTTTAATTCACCATTTTTTTTAATAAGGGGTGAAATCAATAATCTCAATTAATTAACTTTCTTTTTCTTTTGTGGGGGTATTGATTCTTCTAATAGTGCTTTGGATCTTTTTTTAGTTATGTTTGCGCATTTTGTTGTGTGTTTAAATACTTTTTGATGATTTAATTGATTTTATAATTAGGTTTAGATATTTCCAACCTGAATTTGATCTTTAGAGCATAATACCATTTGAGTTATTTTAAGATATTTTATTTTAGTTTCTAACTTTCAAATATATTCTCTCTTATTTTACGACTAATCATTTAACTATAATATCCTCAATCTTCAAAGTCAAAGTTTAATGCTTAAGTCGATGTGAAATTTCCTCATCAAATAAATAAATTAAATAAACAATACAAATATAAAAACAAAAATAGTATTATATATGCAAATTTCAGAGTTACAACAGAAAAAAAAAACCCCAATCTAGGGTTTGTTAAATAATAATTGTGTATGGTGAGATCAATTAATAATTACATGTGGAGAACATGTGCACTGCAATGAATTATTATTACAATTATTTATTACATTAAAAAATAATTTAAAGAAAAAGGTTGGAATGTAATTAATGAAAAGAAATGAAAATAATTACGTTAATTAAAAAGGTGCTCTTTGAGGGATGCCTTTTCTCCTCCTTGAATTAGAATGTGAAGGATGCGTGTGATTTTGGTATATTTGGTTTCTCCCTACACGCAATTCTTCTTCTTCTTCCTCCTCCTCTTCTTCTTCTTCCTTTGATGCCAATCTTCTTCCTATTCTTTCCCTTCTTTCCAATACTTCCTCATTATTCTTTCCTCTCGAGTAAAACGTCGAATCGTCATTCATCTTTATTCCAATGACCTAAATCCAAAAAATCGAAAATGAACATAGTTCAACTGATATAGTACTTGTACTGTCAACCTCGAAGACAGAGATTCGATTTCTCCATCCTACATATCGTCAAAATAATAATAATAATAATATGGACAATCTTTCCTCTCGAGTAAAACCTCGAATCATCATTCATCTTTATTCCAATGACCTAAATTCAAAAAATCGAAAATGAATATAGCTCAACTGATATAGTACTTATACTGTCAACCTCAAAGACAGAAATTCGATTTCTCCACTCTACATATCGTCAAAATAATAATAATGATATGGAACACAAAAAAATGGTATACTACGTTTGAGTATAATATTATATAACTTTTTCGAGAAGAAAAATGTGTCCAACTTAGTTTGTAATAATATTTGTTTTATTTTTCAATTTCATATCCTTGATTTCATAAAATTTCAAATTTATTTCTCAATCGACAATTTTTTTTAATGGTGTATTGTTTTCCCTAATATATAGAAGGCATTTGTGGGTTAGGTAAGTTACATTACCAATATTAGGTCACATATATAAAAGTAGGTAAATTTCGATTTCATAAATAGAAATGTCTATTTCATTGAAATTAAAATTAAACATAAATAAGAGTATTTTTAGTGACTTTATTAAGAAAATATATTTTAACATTATCATATCCAATTTAACGAATATTAAATCAACTTATATTAGAAGATTTAATACAATACATAAAAAAAATAAAATTAAAACTTTTCTAAAAAATAGAGGAAGAAACTGAAAAATAACTCAAAATATTTATAAAATAAACTAGACATTTCCCAAATGAGAAAATATGACATTATTATAGTTACACAACTTTTTTCTAGAAGGAAAAGATTTGTATACCCACATTGCAAACCTGAGTGGATCACTTTAACTACCTATTCATCTACCTTATAAATAATTTTTACAAGCCTATAATTTAATAATTTAGTGACAATCGAAAGAACACCAAATACACTAGAAATTAAAAGCTCAAGTCTTATTTATATCGAGTATAGCTCAATTAGTCGAGATGGAAACGACGTTTTTTTATTAGTCAAAAAATTTGAACCCAAAAAGAATAATGGCTAGATTAACTAGAAATCAAATTACCTTGCAACCAAGAGAGCAAAATCGAAATGGATCCAAGAGACTTCTAGTACAAATTTCACACGTATGAGAGCCTCCTTTACTGGCGGAACTCTTCGGTTGAGGCCTCTCATTTAGAAACAAAACTCTTGCACTGTTTATCACGTAAGTTTGAACTTCACTTATATCTAAAACCTTCTCTATTTCGGTCACTCTCACCACATCGTGATATGAAGATCTTCGTATCTGTGTAAATTCAAAATTAATACTCTTTTCAAGATTTCGAAAAAATGTAACTGATAATTTTATCCCATAGAATAAAAGAATTTTGAAAAATGTATTTTACATCTAATTGTTGTAAGAAAGTTAATTCTTTTAATCATGCATTAATCCAATATGATATACATATTTTAAACTTGTATCCAATTGCTACCATGTGATTTGCACAACCACACACTTTTCCAAAAAAAAAAAAAAAAAGCAAAAAATGGTATAAAATTTAGAGCAAAGTAGAAGAGAACCCCACCAAGAAAGTGTTACTACCAAACAACCCAAAGAGAAGGAAAAACTTTAAAATCTTAAATCTTTGTTCTTTTTTTCAATAATTAATATCGATATCAAGACTTCAATTTTAATAATAATTTTGTGAAAATAGTAAATCGATTTGGGAATATATTGTCATACTGACGGATATTTAATCATTAGTTATTATATTTTAAATCAAATCTCCCACCTCCACACATGCTTATTAAACTATACAAAATGGAATGATGGAGCACCCTCCTCATTTCTCTCAACGAGGAAACGAATAGAAACGAAAGAAGAAGAAGAAGAAGAAACCTGAATGACATGATGATCATTATGTTTGATGGATCGACAGTAGAAGCAAAAAGAGGGATGGCAACAATCAAGGCAAAACATATTGCATTCACTTCTTGGAGCTTCTTTATGTGAAGGACAAGCATTGAAAAATGTTGTGGACAGTAAAGATTCAAGCCATCTTGGGATTACACCCATTGTTTCTTGCTTTCTTTCTTTCTTTGCTTCCCAACAAAATCACTAAATTCTCTTGCAAATAACTGAATATGAAAGGAAAGTGATGAGTGAACTGGTTTTTAAATGGACGGTCAGGATTGGGAGATGGTAGGTCAAGTGGGATTCCGGCCGTTGGATTGGATTTCGAACCGGCCGCGTTTGGATGTTACGCTAAAACCTTTCTTGCCAAATTAAAAATTCGGGTTGGCAGAATAAATTAGTTGATAAAAAGAATATAAAAAGGGAACAATTGGACCGAGAAAAATGGATTCTGTAGTATTATTCGATATAGTATAATATAAAAGGATTTACATAAATAATAAAATTTTGATTCAACTCTCATAGTCTATTAATGATAGACTGTATTATTTATAGGAATCTATCAGTAATAAAGTCTATCACAGATAGATTTACTATATTTACAAATTTTTTTAAGATGTTGCTATATACTCAATTATTAGGTCTAAAAGTGTTACCCAGTATAAACACTCTATTTTATTCTCAACGGAATAAAATTAAGAAGAAAACTGGATTTTATTCATTAAAATAATAAATTAAGGTTATGTTCGCTTACTATATTTGATTTTTTATTTTTTGGTTTTGAAATTCTAGTTTATAAACACTACTTACTACTTTCAACTTTTAAGTTTCTACGTTTTATTATCCAATTTCTACTAGTGTTTCAAAAATCCAAGTCAAATTTTGAAAATAAAAAAAATAATTTTTAAAAAGTAGTTTCTGTTTGTATAATTTTACTAGGAATTCACGTTTTTCTTAAAAAAAATTGATAATTATAATTAGAAAATAGAGAGAAAATAAGCTAAATTTAAAAACATAGAACCAAAAATATGTCCCGTTTGGTTTTTAAAATTAAATTTATAAACATCACTTATTTCTATATCTTTTGTCTACTTTTTTGGAGTTTTTTCCAAATCAAAGCTAAAATTTGAAGAAAAAAAATAGTTTTCAAACAACTTATTTTTTTTTTGGAAATTGACTAAGAATTAAAATGCTTAAATAGGAAATATGAAAACCATCAGTAAGAAATTATGAGATAGTAAACATAATTGTCAAAAATCAAATTGTTAGCCAACAGAGATTTATTATCTAACATAGTTTTAGTTTTCATTTTTGGTTTCTAAAATTTGGCTTATAACAATATTTCTAATGATGGATTTCTTTGTTTTATTTTCTAATTTTAGGAGTGGTTCAAAAATCAAGCCATGAAATTTGGTTTTCAAATTTCAATTCTCTTTTTAAAAGCAAACACATATATGTTTGATAACTTTTTTTTTTATTTATTTTTTATTTTTTGGTTTCCAAAAGATAGAAAACCAAACTGTTATAACTGTTTTTGGTTTTTAATTTTTTAAAAATGAGAGAGACGAAGAGATACTTTAGAGAGAGAAAAATGTGTAAAGACATTCATATAAAAATTTTAAATTTTGAGACAAGGATATACAAATGTTTTAGAGAGAAAAGTAAAATAAGGTAAATGTAGAGACATGAAAGGAAAATATTTATTTAGAGAAAAATTAGATACAGATATGTTTCAGACAAAATATTAGTTAAAGGTCATAGTTAAGATAGAAAAAAGAAATAAAAGCCTGAGGAAAAAAGAAAAATTGTAGAGAAAATAAAGTTGAATAAAAAGAGAAAATTTAGAGAGAAAAAATTACTGTTAGTTAAATAAGTAAAAATGAGAAAAATAAAGAAGATTATAGTGAGAGAATTAAACTTCGCCCCTTCGCTTATTCATAGTTTTTGTCAACGTAGTTCAACTGATGATATAGTGTTCATACTATCAACTTCGTGGTTTGAGATTCGATTCTCCTACCTCACACTTTAATTATAATACATTTGTCAAAAAAAGAGATTTTTTTTGTTTTTGTTAGAGAGAGTGTTGGGTGAAAATTTAACTTTCAAAATGAGAGGAAACCAATTTTTTGGTTGGAGAATTCCACATTGAAAAATTTGGTATTGGAAGCCTTCCTTATATACTCCAATCTTGAGTTTTGGGTTTGGGCCCAGAGAGGTACCCATGTTTTGGAGGGAGTGAGGAGATAGACTAATTTGAGTTTGGTGGCTGTGTCCCACACGTGCCACCCTTCCACCTATGAAAGGGGTGTGCTTTAGAAGTTCGGAGTAATTACTAAATAAATTATTTTATTTTTATTTTATTTAATCCTTCCCTTTTCTTTCTTTTTTCTTTCTCTCTTTTCTTTCTCTTTTTCTTTTCTTTCTCTCCCCCTTTCTTCTAGCAGACACTGAGACCCCCCTCCCCGACCTCCATCGCTCCGCCGCCGTCTCAGTCACCCAGCCTCGTCAACCGCCAGATCAGAGTCGAAACTCTCCCAGCCACACCGCCGACCCAGCCTCCGCACCGTTTGCCTCTCGTGCCTTGGATTTTAGATACAAAGTTTGGAGGCATTTTAAAGTCTTTTGGGTGCTACCGAAAAAATTATGAGTTCCGTCAATTTTGGTAAGTTTTGGGTGAGTAGTTGGTTTGGTTCCCTTTTTTATTAAGGGTAATCGTTGAAAATTTAGTTATTATACTTTGGTTTTGATTTAGGTTCAATTTGGACAAATAAATAGAACTTTGGAACTAGCCTCGAACCAAGCCGCGACTTTGATAAGTTAAATTTGTGGTCATTTGATTTAATTTGGTTAATTGGATTTAGACCCCAAAGATGAGTTTAAAACTTTGGATTTATTATTTTTGGACTAGGGGTGCTAATATTTGTAATGTATGTTATAGGGTGGATTCAAAGTCTTCCAAGAGTTGTAAGAAGGTTAATTACTTGGGTTAATTTGGGACCAAATTTGAGGTAAGTAATCTTACCACTGGAATTTCCCACGGGCCAGGCTTTAGTTGTATGCTAGCATGATAAGTGTATGTTATGGTAAATGTTAGCATGTTGATTGACAGTATGACCTGAATCAAAGTATGTTCTAGCATGAATTCTGATTTGTTTACATATACACCTAAGTACTTGATCGTTAGTATGTGATAGTATGTGTTTTCATATGTCGATGTCTGATTTGCTGGTGTTGAGGCATACTTGCATGTTGTGGATTTATGATGTAAGTTATACATGGATGATGTATAATATGTTATTAAGAATTATGTGTATGTGATGAAGCCATGGTATCAAGGATTTTTATGTATGTTTTAGAACTGTACAATGTTGAATCTTAGCACGTTAAGATTGTGTGAATATCCTCATTGATTAGTTAGATGCTCACTAGTTTGTGTTTCCTTCGGGATTCACCAGTTTGTGTTTCCTTCGGGATTCACCAGTTTGTGTTCCTTCGGGATTCACCAGTTTTGTGGTTCCTTCGGGATTCACTAGTTTTGTGGTTGGGATTCACCAGTTTTGTGGTTCCTTCAGGATTCACTAGTTTGTGATTCCTTCGGGATTCACCAGTTTTGTGTTTCCTTCGGGATTCACCAGTTTTGTGGGCATACTTAACTACAAGAGGATATGACTCAGTATTTATGTCCCATATGTGGGTATCTAGAGGACATAGATGCCTAGCCTGACCCTAGTGGTGGGGCTACTTACTGAGTATTTCATACTCATTCTTTCTTATGTTGATTCAGGTAAGGATAGAGATGCACCGGCGATGGCGCAGCGGAATTCATGATCGAGCCACTGGGACTAGTTTTTACACTTCCGCATCATGAAATTTAGAATCCTTATTTTACCCTCAATTTCTAGTTTTACTATTTGAAACTTATTATGAAGAATTGTTACTTTGATATTTTAATAGTCTTTACGAATTATGGGTACCCTATTATTGTTTTAAAAATTACATTTAATAAATTTCTTTTGAACTTCTCTTGTCTATTTAGCATTTATTTCAACATTACTGAGCGTCGTTTCAAATCCTATGCATGTATTTGTTTTAGTAACGACCTAACCTAAGTCCTAGGGGGTCGGGTCGTTACAGCCAACGTTACATGTAACCACAGGCGAGTGTCAGAGAGAAGACTTATAAACAACCCCATTCGACAACATTCAGAGGGACAAAGTAAATAATCTTTAATCTTAAAAAAAAAAAAGCCTTGACCTGACTTCAAAAGAGTGTCTCGAACTTATTCTTTGTGCTTAGCTGAATTATACTCTCCTTGTACTTAGAAGAGACCGAAATATAATAGGTTTAATACGACACATGTGCAAGTAAATCTCATGCAGGCTAACTCGTAAAAAGAGACTAGGTCGAGGGAACATGCTAATAGATGAAAAACACTCAAAAAGTACTTTCTTGAGCTTAGAATTTTGTTAGTTTTATTGCTTAATTTTTATTCGTTGATACTTTTTATGTTTAATCGTAGGAAATCGAGCATTTGGACCAAAACAAGTTAAAATGAATGTAAAATGATGAAAATAACCCTTAGGAAGGTCAAAAGATGACCTAGGCAAGCAAAGGGTCAAATTCATGAAAATATGGCAAAAATGGGCATGGACAATGCGTTGTGGCACTGCAAATGCCATCCACAACGCTGCAAATAGTATGCACCAAAAAAGATAGAGTCTGTTGGGGGCTCTGTCCTAAATCTCATGGTTTGTAACGTATAGATGGAGTTAATTTATTTAATAAAATAAGGAGATATTTTATTTGACATTTAGACTTGTGTAACTCAATCTAATAAACTAAGGTCTGAGGTTATTTTATGTAACTTAAATATGTATGTGTTTGACATACATATAGATCATATTTAAATAATAACCTAAATGGTCTATAGTATATGGATATGCTTAGATGCCCTTATCCTAGTGACACTACTGATACAACCCACTTTGTAATTGTTACAAGAGTTGTAGAGTGTTACAAACGGTTTTAGCCTAATTTTTCATGTGCAAACATGCAAGTGAGGATATCTTATACAAAGAGTTTCTATAAGACTAGACCGCGAAATGATTAGTCTATCTTTATAACGTCGTTAACCGAAGAGATTAACATTTCATGGGATGACCATAGGTGACTTGATCTTAATCCTGAGTGGGTTATGAACTCTTGTCTATGAGAACAATCCTTTGATTTATATGAGTGAGAGTGGTCAGGTTCGTCGATTAAATAAACCTACCATTTTGGGATTGTTTCCGAGTAGGGATCTGGAAACATAACTACATAAGATGGAATTCAGTCCTTCCCCTCTTTAGAGTAAGTAGATGATTTGCTCCTTTAAGGGTTGATTCTGGATTTTGAACATTGAGGTCTCACTCTCTCATTAGCTTAAGAGAGATTAGTTTATAGTTGGACTATAAACTATTTGTTCATTAGAAGGATTAGTGGTACTAAAGGAGAAAGATATAACTACATAGGTAAAATGATAATTTGATCCAACTGTAGTTACGAGCGATTCATGAAGGGTCGACTTACTGTTGATTGGTTATATCCATGGACACATAAATATATCTACAGTATGAAAAGTGCAGTTCTGGATCTTCAGTGGAGTGACCTACAGTTAATGAATATGAATTAATTTAATTAAATTGTTTATTAATTAATCTCGTATCATTGGAGATTCTAATCTATAAGTCCATAAGGTCCCCTTGCAAGCTCACTAAGAGTAAAACGAGAATAAATTAATTTTGAATTAATTTGAATTGTTCAAATAAATAAGAAAATTAATTGTATAAGACACAATTAATATAATGTATATAGATACATTATAAAATAAAGTTGTTTTTGAATAAGATTCAAAATTATACTTTATAATATATGTAAGAGATAAATATTTGAATAATATATATATATGCATATATATATATATATATGTGTATGTATGTATGTATGTATGTATGTATGTATGTATGTATGTATGTATGTATGATAGGGTAGAAATCTCAAGTGCAACGGAAAAAAAATGCAGACCATTTTCAGATTTTAATAACAAACTAATAGAGGAAATAAAATTTAGACCCCCTTACTTTCGTTATACTATAGAAGGCTTCACCAACTTTTAGATCTACGAATTAATCAACTGAACACCACCAAAATGGTATCACCACTATTCTCCTTGAGCTAGTAAGGTAGAATGAGGTGGGATCTTGGAGAGAATTTTCTAGTTAAAAAAAAAAAGTAGAAAGCCTAAAGCCAAGATGCGTATCACTTTTCTTGCACAGAAAACTAACTAGAGAGAGGAGGAGGTTGGGAGAAATCTCTCTCCCACTCTCCTATAACTCCCCGATGGAGTTTGTTATAACAAAAAAATAAAAAAATATCATTATTTATTTAACCAATAAACTAAATCATTTTAATTTATTTAATCAAATAACAATAAATTCATTTAATTCAAAAAATAAATTAAATCAAAATTTAATTTATTAAAATAAATCAAATAATCATTAATTAATTAAATTAATTAATAATAATTAAATATCTCATATTTAATTAAATGTGCATTAGAATCATATTCTAATACATTCTCTCTTATAACCTATAGTTTTAATTCAATTAATTTAATTAAATCATAATTAATTAATTAATTCTTCAATTAATTAATCATTAAATTAAATATCACATATTTAATTTAATCTTATAATTGAATCATATTCAATTATGTTTTCTCTCATATTATTTATGTTTTAACGTGCATCTAATACACATTAATTTTAATCTATAGTTTTAATATGAATTATATTTATATTAAATTTAATATTTGAACTTCTTCAAATATTTAATTCTCCCATAAATTAATTTTAAATAAAATTCAAAATAAATTTATATTCTAAAGTTCAATTAAAAAATAAACTTTTTATTATAATATATCACCATATATTATATTCTTCCCCTTAGTAAATTTGAACATTTCAAATTACTTTAATTACCTCAATACCCTTTATAAGCTACTAGTGGGACCTAATGAACCCACAGATCAGAAACTCTAACGATATGAGATTAATTGGCTAAACTCATTAACTAAGTTAATCAATATTCGTTAACTTTGGGTACACTCCACTATAGACCCACAGTTGCACTTTTCTCACTACATACATATTTATGTGTCCATGGATATTGATCAATAATAGCAAGTTAGTCATTCACAAGTGTTCCATTCTTATAAATACGTTAAGTACAAAATGCCAATGGAAGTTTAGAGTAGAGAGCCTGGTAGCAATTCCTTGCTGACCGAGGCTTTTTTATATTGTAATCTCTATTCTGGCCTAAAGATATTCTTACTTCTACAGGCGTTGACCCTCTTCCTGTCTTTGAAGCTTCTGGTGCTCTCCCAAGCTTACCAGAATGATCTACCGACATACTTTCTTCCTCGCGTCCGCCTTAAAACGAAAGAAACTATGAACAGAGGTGTGAACTTGTAAAGTGATGAAGTAATCGACTGCTTAACCCCTTCTTTGAAGAATGCACTTGGTATTTATAGAGTTTCCATGGTGAAAGGCGGTTTCTCTCTCCCGGTTGTACAGATGGGACAACTTTAATTCCTGACTGATGCGCCGGATAATTGTCATCGATAAAGCTTAATATACTTTGTGATCGTTATCGGTTGTCAACTTAATTTGGATCCGACTATCGTCAGCTTTCTGTCCCATCGCTCTTAATTATCCTTTCACCCGGATACGCCCACCATGTTGTGCTGACCAAGTTGTGGTGATTCTTCTTGGGCGAATGTTTACGAGTACGATCATCGTAAAGTCTTTCGGTGAAGTTGCGCTCGACCAATGTATTTCTATGATCGCAATCTCTGCATTGCGTTAATGCATATTCTGCACAAAAATGTAAAGATCAACTCCTCTAATGCGTTGGATACATGCGACCACAATATTATAGAATTTATGCTTAATGGACGCAATTTAACATATTTCATCAACGCAATCCAACATTGTTTAAGACTTTAGTACTATGATAACGTGCATTTCTGCCCGTTATCACATATCTCTACCTTTCATGCATATTCTCATTGCATTGTCTGTTAGATAGGAGTAGGAGTAGGATTAACTTAGCAACATCCTCTCCATTCTTTTATTTATACCGCCGCATGCACATCACCATAAACACATAGCTCCAAGTCCCTGTGTTTGACCTCGGATTACCTAAGAAACTTGCGTTCACGTTATACTTGGTGTGAGTGCAAGAAAACTTGTGGCAGGACGTATGGTCATCGCATCGCATTATCAGTCCAACGCATGACCATTGACGCATGACTATCATCGCATACCGCGTCCACGATATTTTGGTTGTCGAGTAAAATTGACTTCTAATCTCCCACCATCAATAAGAAAGTGGGAGGGAAAAGGCGCTATCGTATAGCACGATGCTTATCGTTTAGAAGAAACTACATGATCGTGTAGGTTTTACTAAACTATCATTTTGGAAATGTTATACGATCGTTTAGCAAACTCAGCATACTACACGATCGTTTAGGGAAGCTATCCGATCGTGTAGGAACTATCGTGCGATCGTTTCGATGCAAGGTGGACAATCGTTTAAGCATAGAGCGACTATCGTATAGGCTCTCGATTTACTTAAGCGATCGTTTACGATTCACTAGTGCGCGCGTCTATCTTTTTTCGGATGATTGATTCAAAATGAAAACAATTTTCATTTTAATTCATTGGTTACAATAACCGATGCTGCCTCACTAACGCACGTCCGAACATGATTTTTGGATTAATTATCATATAATTAACCAATTAAAATATTAATAACTATAATCATATTATATTTTTACCCTATAGTTTGATATCACATATCTACTATAGTATTTTCTCCTCTTCTTAATATAAATCATATTTATATCTAATTTCCTCCAAAATAATGTATCTCATACATTAAGCCAATTATATCATATATAATTAACCAGTCCAATTATATCATATATAATCGAACTTCCTCTTGTCAATTTGAACATTTCAAATTAACCCAAACACTGATTCTCGACTTATCCAAGCTACCAAGGGGACCTAATGGAACTGTGTCTCGAAGCTCCCATGGTCCGTGAATAACTGACTAAACTCTTTAGCCACGAGATCCACCATCGGTTAACTGTCAGACATTCCACTAAAGACCAACAATTGAACTCTTCTTACCATAGATATATTTCTGTGTCCATCAGATATAACCAATCATGAGTACAATGACCCTTCACAGATGCTTGTAAGTATAGCTGAGCCAAATTACCATTTTACCCCTGTACTTACATCTCACTCTTTAAGTACCACTGATTCCTCTAATGAACAATACAACATAGTCCAACTATGTATGAACACCTCTTGGGTCAAGAGAAGGTATGTGGCGCCACATCGTTCAAGCCCTGTAATCAGCCCTTAAGAAAGCTATCTATCTACTTACCGCTGCCTCCGGGAAGGAGTGAATTCCATCTTGTGTAGTTAAGTTTTCAGCTCCCAAATCAGATGAATCTCCAAAATGGTAGGTATAAATCGGCGACTTGGCCACTCGTACCCATACAAATCAAAGGACCGCCCTCAATGACAGGAGTTCCTAACTCACTCAGGATTGAGGTCATGTTACCTATGGTCATTCTAGTAAAGTGAAGTCTCTGTCATGAACGATATTATATAACGAGATGTTAACATTTCGTGGTCAGGTCTTATACAAACTCTTTGTATAAGACGCCCCTGCTCGCATGTCCCCAACACGAATGATCAGGATCAGACCATCAGTGACAAGTCACAACACTTGTAACTATTCCACAAAGCGGGTCGCATCCGTAGCATTACCAGCATAAGGTTCCCTCCTATATCCATATACTCTTGACCATTTTGGTTATCACTCAAGACATGATCCACTTGTATGTTACCACATACATGCTTGAGTCACATACAGATAACCAGGGATTTTATGTTTATTGGTTTGTGGTAAAGCAAATAAAACAAGCAACTGAGCAAAATACAAGATGTGAAGTAAATATCATATATTATACAACACAAGCATTCGTACAAACTGTTTACAAAACTATAGAACATGAGACTTTAGGGCATCAACCCCAACAATGACACTAGAAAAACTAATGAACTGTTGATGATCTTCTTGTAGACACAAGGTGCATCAACGTTTTGATCAAAGTTATAAGATTTGATTGCAGTATCAAATCTAATGTTCCAAGATCGAGATGCTTGTTTTAGTCCATAAATGGACCGATTAAGCTTGCAAACCTTTTGCTCTTGAATTTGGGTTATGAATCCCTTAGGTTGCACCATGTAAATTATCTCCTCAAGATTACCATTTAGAAAAGCAGTCTTGACATCCATTGCCAAATCTCATAGTTATAATATGAGGCAATAGATAAGAGGATCCAAATAGACCTCAGTATGGAAATAGGCAAGAAAGCCTCCTCAGAGTCGACTCATTCTACCTAGGTATAACCCTTTGCCACTAGTCTAGCATGAAGGTATGCACCTTCCCATTAGAAGCCCGTTCCCTCTTGTAGATCCATTTACAACTTATAGGTTTAACCCCATCAGGTTGATCTACAAGATTCCATATGGAATTGACGTACATAGACTCCATCTCGAGATCCATGGTTTTGATCCATTCATCTCTGTCAACATCCTTCACTGCCTTCTTGTAAGACAATGGATCCTCAACTTTGTCATCAGCTACCATAGTTAGGATTTCAGTTAAACCCATATAGGGAGTAGGTGGGTTCGCAACCCTTCCACTACATCGAGGTTCCCTCAACACTTGAGGTGGATTTGACCTAGTAAATAAACCAACTTCAACATGTTGAGGTACTAGGATGCTCAACAACTCTTGTTGAATATTCAGTAGTTTTTTTGGAAATCTCATTCAACACAATTTTACTTTTGGGTCTATGCTCCCTTATGTGGTCTTCCTCAAGAAAAGTAGCATTTGTCGATACAAATACTTTTTTTTCTTTAGGATCAAAGAAATAACCACCTCTCGTTTCCTTAGGGTAGCCTACAAATAGGCACAACCTCGAACGTGGTTCCAATTTCTTAGGATTAGCCTCAAACACGCGTGCTGGGTAACCATAGATTCTAAAATGACGTAAACTAGCTTTACGACCACTTCATAACTCCATAAGTGTTCTGGCAACACTCTTGGAAGGAATGCAGTTTAGGTTGTACGCTGCAGTCTCCACTACATAACCCCAAAATGATTCAGGTAAGGAAACGTAACTCAAAATAGATCGAACCATGTTCAACAGGGTTCGATTTCTCCTTTCTGATACATCGTTTTGCCGAGGTGTACCAAGTGCTAAGAGTTGAGATACTATTCCATGTTTTATCATATAGTTGGAATGTTAAATCCATAAACTCTCCACCTCAATCAGATCGAAAAGTTTTAATCGTTCTATTTAATACATTTTCAACTTCAACCTTTAATTCTTTGAACTTTTCAAAAGATTCAAACTTATGTTGCATTAAATAAACGTACCTATATCTTGAATAATTATAAGTAAAAGTGATGAAATGTTCATAACCTCATCGAGCTTTTACATTCATCAGACCACAGAGGTTTGAATGTACTAGCTTTAGAGGTTGTTTGGCTCTATGACCTTTTCCAGTAAAAGGTTTTTTAGTCATTTTGCCTTCAAGGCATGACTGACACACAGGTAAAGAATTTTCTTCTAACTAGTTTAGAAGTCCATTCTTCACCAACCTTTCAATCCTATTGAGATTAATGTGTCCTAGTCTTAGGTGCCAAAGTTGGGCATTTTCCTTAGGAGAAATTCTAAGTCTTTTATGTTGAGTTACAACAGTTTTAAACATCTCTATGTTATGGAGGGCATTTGTTGCTAACGGTCTTAACACATACAAATTATTTTCCAGTTTTGTAAAACATATATCAACACCATTCTTTGTAATAAACACTTTATTGAAAGAAAAATTGATTTGATAATAATGTTCTAATAAACACTTTATAGAAACTAAGTTCCTTTTTAAATCAAGAACTACATATACATTATTCAAAATGAGAAATTTGTTCTATAAAGTCAACTGGAGACCTCCCACTGCCATAGCTAAGACGATGTGTCCGTTTCCAACTCGCATCGTCATCTCTCCAACATTAAGTTGCCGCTAGGAAATAATTCCCTAAAATGAAGAACAAACATGGTTAGTGGCCCTAGAGTCAAAATTCCAGACAAAATCATCATTCTCCACTAAATAAGTTTCCAAGACAAGCAAATCACATTTACCTTATTTGGCCTTCTTCTTTTCTGCCAAATATCTGGGGTAATTTCTCTTCTAGTGCCCATCCTGGTTGCGGTGGAAACACTTTCCTTTGTCAACCTTGATTAGTTGTCTATGTTGGGATTGGTGTCCTAATACTCCCGGAGTCTTGTTGTTTGTAATTATACACATTGTTTTATGAATAAAATAACTGTTATTTCATTATGGCATTTACTCATAGCCAATAAACAAAGCTCCATGGTTATCTTATGTAAACTTAAGCATGTATAGGTGATATACAAGTGGATCATGCCTTAAGTGATAACAAAAATAGGTATGTAGTATAAGGATTAAGGTGGGATACCTAATCCTGGTGACACTACGGATACAGCCCGCTTTATAGAGGTTTGCAAGTGTTTTAAACTACTATAGATGGTAGATCCTGACTATTCATGTGGAGACATGCAAGCGGGGGTGTCTTATACAAAGTGTTTGTATAAGACCAGACCATAAGATGACTAGACTTTGTATATAACGCTGTTGATACTAGAGACTTACATCTCACCTAAACGGCCATTAGTGACATGACCTCAATCCTGAGTGTTTTGGGAACTCTTGCCTTTGAGGCGGTCCTTTGATTACTATGGGTGAGAGTGGCTAGATTGCCAACTCAACATGCCTACCTTTTTGGAGACTTGTCTGATTTGTTTGCTAGAAACTCACTTACACAAGATGGAATTCACTCCTTCCCCGAAGCAGGGTATGTAGAGAGATTGATCCCTTAAGATCTGATTCCAGAGCTTAAACAGAGTGGCTACAACTTCTCTTTGGAAGAGAGGACTCAATCATAGTAGGACTACGACCTATGTTTTTTAGAGGGATCAGTGGTACTTAAGAAGTTAGATGTAACTACAGGGCCATAACGGTTATTGGCCGAGCTGTGCTTACGAGCGATCTGTGAAGGGTTGACGCACTATTGATTGGTTAAGATGGACACATAATATATCTGTAGTAAGGAGAGTTCAACTGTCTGTCTTTAGTGGAGTGCTTGACAGTTAACGGATGGTGGATCCCGTGACTAAAGAGTTTAGTCAGTTATTCACATACCATTGGAGCTTCGAGCTACATGTCCATAAGGTCCCCTTGGTAACTCAATGGATTCAAGCTAAGGATCAGTTCTTGGTGTTGATTTGAAATGTTCAAATTGACAAGAGGTAATTCGATTATATATGATATGATCGGTATGGTGTATGAGATACATCAAGTGGAGGAGTAATGTAAATGAGATTTAAATTAAGTGCCACAGTAGAAAAAGAGCTATGGTTTACATGTTTCATGAGATGAAATATTAAAACTATAGGTTATAAATATATTATGGTAAGTTAGTTATCATTTATATTTATAATAATATTAATTATTGGATAATTATCTCCTTTTCTCTAGTAACCAATTGATTGGGAGGTTATTGGTGGTTTCATGGTAACCGTGAGATAAAAGGAAATTTTTTTTCCTATTTTTAGTAAGATCAAGAAATTTGTTGATTTTTTGAGATTTCCAATCTCGAAAAATACTCACGGGAGTTGTCAAGTAAATTAAATTTACTAAGCGACAACTTGGATGAGCTAAACAATCGTGGAGTGTTCTTAGGCAATAGACACTCAGCTAAGCGATGAGCTAAACGATCACATAACTTTTGCTAGACGATCGCATAGTGATGACAAGTAGAAATGCACGTCATCTTAGGCCTTTTATTTAGAATTATGAGGGCTGTTAAGCAGAATATGCGGCAATTATGTTAGGAATTCATGAGAAATTGAGTTTGCATCGTTCAACATTTAGAATATCGGCTAACCCACTATTATGCGTTATTATGCATTGAATTGTCTATCTTTGTAGTTAACGCAAAAAGCGGATGCAGATGCGGAAGCTGGGATATCGCATAGACGACCGCATGTGGAGAAATTCTTTATCACAAAGGCGAATGCATACGTTCAATGCATGGTTGTTGCGGTAATCAACCGCATGCATCCATCGCATAGGAGTTGCGATCGTCACGCTATTACAGTCATCGTGTAGAAGTTGCAGTAATCAAGCAAATGCGGTCAGTGCAAGATTATAGCTACACGATGATAACCATAATAGAGGGATGAGCTCAAGGTTGGTGGAATGGAAGCATCAACACATATCTCAGGAAAATCAAAAGATGATGTTGACATTTCACCTACCACGTAGTTAGCAGCAAGGATTCAGAAAGGGACCATCACGCCTCGAGTGTCAAAATCAGAGTAGGTCCATTAATGTTGTCGGCGATCAATCTCTATAAATAGAAGTCGATGAGTAGAATTTCAAATCATCCAAGGTTTCCATCCAAGTTTCTACCTTTGAGTGGATCCTTATGATCGAGACGAACGCGTTAAAAGAAAGCTTGAGAGTTCTTCATACCCTTCATCCATTTCGAGTGATGACTGGAGGTATCGCATATTTAATCATGCGACATAGGACTATGAAGCATGTAGCAAACCACCGGGAGGTGTGCGTTACGTGAGTATTGTGAGAAAACCTTATTTGCTTAGTGTGAAGCTGTAGCAATGCCTGTCTATAGGCGGACGCAACGTTTGTCTATGAGTAAAGTCAGCAACAACTAACTGCCCGGGAGGGTAAGTGGTTGGTCGCATTAAGCACTGTAAGCAAGTATTCATTAGAGATAGGAATAATCTTACGTCAGCCAAGTTTATGCAGTTACCTTATCTTATGACCACATCATTCATCATTTAGGCATACTTGAGAGAGTAGTCTAAAGACCAAATCTAAGACTCAAGAGAGCGGATTGGAACGCATAAGCAAGAATGGGAACTTAGAGATAACCTTCGTTTTCTATTACACAACGTATGCACCCATAGGATATTGCATGCGTCTAGAAGTAGGATACGGTGGTATGTGGTCATCATGCTTATGTGTGGGAGCATGTGAGTGGGTTATGGAGGCTTAGGTATAGGCTTCTCGATGCTATCGCATGCGTCCTAGAAATAGGCTCAAGTGTGTGTAGCATGATCGCATAGCTTGCGTTGGCTGAGGTTGCCCTTGCGGTCAAACTTAGAGTTGCGATGAAGACATCTTCACATTTTATCTATTTTTCCATGCATTTACTACACGCCAACAGTTTTTGTGTCTCTACCTCTCATTCATACTTCCAATGCTTTGTCTGTTAGTTAGGAGTAGGAAGTAGTTATTTGCTTATACCCTCCATTATTATTTTATTCAACCGACGCAAACACATTACCGCATACGTTTAGTTATAAGTCCCTGAGTTCAACCTCGAATCACCCGAGAAACTTGCGTTCACGTTATACTTGGCGTGAGCGCAAGAAAACTTGTGATGGGACGCTTGGTCATCACATACATTCGTTAATGCATAGTTTCATTCCAACGCATGACCACCGACGCATGAATATCAACGCATAACCTTAAAACATGCATCGGATAATTGTGTTCACTAAATTTTCATCACCAACAATAGGTTTTTCCATCTCTCACTTGCTCAATCGTTTACACGATTGTTGTTCCTCCGTTGTTCTGCCTCAATCCAAGTTCACATAGAGCCCACCCTCTGGATTTTCATACCGAGAATACCAAGGTAGCCTTTTTGGTGGTGTCATACTCAACTCGACACTGTCGAGGTTCTATGGAGGCCGTTCTTGGTGTTCGGGGTGTTTGTGTCCTTCACGATCTCTTAGTTTGAGTGTGTGGTGATCGTGTAGTGTAGCGGTCGTGTTGGACGAGCGTTCGTGTGTTGTTGTGTTGCTGTGATCAAGTGTTTGTGATTAAGAAGCTCGAAGATGAGTCTGCAAAAGTGTGTTGCTCTTGTCCTTGGTCTTTTGTGTAGCATGTTGTATTTTCTATTTTATGCATAACCATATGTTTCTGTTTATGATTGTAATTGTAATGTTCATATACAATTGTAATTTGGAATGATCCTTCTAGTGCTCATGGAAATCCTTGTATTCGATTTCCTTCAATTGGTATTAAAGCCAGGTTGTTCTGATATTCCAAATTTAAATTCTGTGTTGAACTTTTTTTTTATAGTCTTGGTGGGTTTTCTGCATTTGTGTTTAATGGTCAAATTCATTTGTGGATGGAGTTGATGAATGTTTTCGGGTTTAATTGCCTTTGGTTAAAGCTTTCTTTAATTACAAAGTGTTAATTTGTAAGGGCCTCTATGTTTTTTAGGCGTAACTAACATGCTATCGAGTCTGTAATTCAAAGAGTTTGAGTTAGTCGAGTCGTTCATGATGAAGTTTCGAAGCATGGAGATGCGGTTCTCAATGAGGAAGAAGACCAAGAGTTGGTCGTATCGTGTAGCCTAAGGTAAATGATTGTTGGGATTTATCTAAGCGATCGTGTAGATTTTTCTATACGATCGTGTAGTATTTACTAAACGATGGGGTAAATTGTTTACTCTATCGCGTAGCGTTGGTTGCCCGATCGCGTAGACACTGGAGGTAGATGGTTGTAGTGGGAGCATTTAATGCTTATCGTTTCGTAAAGGGTGTGCGTTAGACGATCGTGTAGTTAGCTTGCTTCATCGCTTAGTTACTACCTACACGATCGCGCGGTATATGATATGAAGGCACTCGTTAAGTGATCGTTTAGGTGATGGTGCTTTGTCGCATCGTAGTCGTTTTGACGATCATGTAAGGCTGGCATTGTGCGGAGCGCGCTACGCGATCGAGTACCTCGGGCTTCATCTCTTAGTAAAAGGTACATGATTGTTGCTAAATGATCATTTAGCTCTGGGAGCGTTGGTAAACGATAGAGCAAAGTGTTTGTTCTTTTGTGTAGACGATCGCGGGGAGTTTAGTGCACGATGGTTGGAGACATGCTACTTCGCCCGGACGGTTCAAGACCCGGGTCTCATGTTTGAACCAGAGACTCCTTGTTTTTGTAACAGTTAGCTTTAATTTTGTGGATTTGAGGCAATTTTACCCGGTTAATCAACATTTGTTTATTATACATGTGATGTATAGTGTTAATATGGCAAAGTGTTTGACATATAGTTTAAAACCCACCATAGGTTGTGCTATTATTCATGCATCATGTATTATAAATGTTATAATATTGCATGAAGAAATTACATGAAAGCATGCGCATGCATCATGAAATATAAGAGTTATATTTTGCATGCAGTGAGCAGTATCATGCATCATCCTTTTATTATAAGTGTTATAGTCTAAGGGTAAATGGAAGCATGTTATGCTTGTTTCATTTTTGTTTTGTATAAGCATTATATAAAAGAAGTAGTAATAAATGAACAATGCATTAAGCATGACACTTAGGCTTTTATAATCATTTTGAATGCCTTGCATGTCTTAGCTTAGTATTGTGGTTTTGGTTGTTTCTGTTTATAAGTGTTATAAAGGAAATTAGAACTAAAATCAATAAGAAAGAGTTGCATGCAAACTTAGGGTGAACTCAAGTTTTTTAAAAGGGTTTTAAAATTGGATTGAGATAGACGTAAGTTCAAATGTTTCCGAAACGTTTAGTAACCTAGATTAATCTTTTAAAATCAATTTAATTGGATTAAATTCATTGGCATAAAAGATTAAATTTTTTTAAGTCTATCTATAAAGGACCTTTTGTCTAAGGCGGGTTCTGTTTAGGCTGGGATTCTTAAGTTGACGGAAATGGAACACCCCTACTTGGGAACCTATCTAGAAAGGTGAATTAGATAGATTTTCTACAAGCATGCGACAATTGGTCAAAGACTTCGTTAAAGAGTTTAATGGATGATGATCAAAAGTTGTTTAACTATCCAAGGTAAAAGTTACTTTTGGGCAAACCTAAAAGTCAGTTAAAATCCTTAGTCGTGTTTTTTCTAAGTAAACTAAACCCTAGGTTATAAAATACTCACTGGGAGGAAGAGATGTATCTGATATGTCTATGATTCCACTCACGTTTCTCCCTGTATGTTCACACCGTGAGATTCATGCTTGGCCTCATGGTGCCTTGGGAGCATCCCCCTTTGGATGGTGTTTGCATGAGTCAATATCAAGATAGACAGAGAGAGTGTTTATAGTAAGTCGGTGAAGGGTGTGTGTCAACACGTCCTATGGTCTTTGTTATTGGGTCACACCGTGAGATCATTCTGTACTCCCTCATGGGACCCTGGGAGCGTCCCCCTTTAGATGGTTTTGTGCAGTTGGTCAAGATTAAGGTGTATTCCAGAAATGGATAGGGTCGTTTTGGGTTTTGCCCCAATCGGATTTTTCCCTTCGGATTGGCTGCTTGGGGCGAATGTTTAGGGCCTAAAATGGCATGTCACACTTACGGGATATTGTTAAGTAAGTTAATGATCTCTTGGCCAAACCAATGATGGCTAGTCGTTATAGAAGCAAGAGTTGTTATGGTATTAATGACTGGTTGAGAACTTCTAATTTCAGAGGAGGGGTAATTGACCTCCCTTCGACGACTTTTGTCCTAAACTTTTGAAGCATCATTGCGAAACTAGATGTCACACGGGGTGCATATTAGTTTTGCTAAAACCTTATTGGATGTTGTTTGTTTTACAACGGGTATTTGCTTAAAACCTAATGTAGGTCAATGTGTTTTTCTTTTTAGCAACTGGTTAGTATTTCCGTTTAGTGCTTTTAATATGAACTAATACATACAATGGAAAGAATCGTGTAAAACGTATTTCATGGCAAACGACCTCGATTTTGTCATGGTTGAGGAGTGTCCTCAAGTCCTAACCCTTGATGCACTGCGAAGTGTTCGTACATATGAGGTGTGGATGAAGGCTAATTTATTGGCCCAACTTCACATTTTGGCTAACGTACCTGATGTTTTGGCCAAACGGGTTAAGAACATGGTCATTGCATGCGAGATCATGGACTCGTTGCAAGATATGTTTGAACGTCAGGACTTACTTGTCGAGCACAAAGGGATAGATGACGAAACCAGTAGTGTCCGTTGTTCTGACACTTATCCAAAGGTAAGACAGTAAATCTAATTTATTGATCTTGGAGATGTGTTTAGTAGAGAATGATGATTCTGCCTGGATCCTTGATTCGGGTGATACCAACCATGTCAGTTACTCTTACGAAGGATTCAGTTCCTGGCAAACGTTGCCACAAGGAAAGATGGCTCTACAAGTCGGCATTAGTGAGGTTGTTTTAGCTGTTGCTTTAGGCAGGCTGAAGTTATTTGTTGACAAGAAACGTTATCTGTTATTGAATAATATTTGTAGTTCCTCATATTAAGAGTAACTTGATCTCGGTTTCTTGTCTCATTGAACAAGGGTATACTGTCTCCTTTTTTTGGAATAAAGTGTTTATTTTCAAGAATGGAACGGAGATTGGTTATGGTTCAATGGAAAGTAACATATATGTACTAAGGCCGTTAGTTATAAAAGCCTTGTTTAACACTGAAATGTTCAGTACGACAACAATAACTAAAAGACTAAAGGTTTCTCCTAAGGAAAACGCTCTTCTGTTGCATCGAAGGTTAGGTCACATCAACCTCAATAGGATTGAGAAATTGGTGAAAAGTGGACTTCTAAAAAGTTTAGAAGAAAACTCCTTGCCAGTATGTGAATCATGCCTTAAAGGCAAGATGGCCAAACGACCTTTTACTAGAAAATGTTATAAAGCCAAGGAAGCCTTGAAGCTTGTACATTTAGACCTCTATGGTCTGATGAATGTTAGAGCTCAGGGTGGGTATGAATATTTCATCTCTTTCATCGATGATTATTCAAGGTACGGTTTATCTCTACCTAATGCAAAGTAAGTCTGAAGCTCTTAACAAGTTTAAGGAGTATAAGGCTGAAGTTGAAAATTTGTTAGATAAGAAGATAAAAACACAACGATCTGATCGTGGTGGAGAGAATATGGACCTCCAATTCCAGAACTATATGATAGAACATGGGATTGCATCCCAACTCTCGGCCCTTGGTACACCTCAGCAAAATGGTGTATCAGAAAGGATAAATAGAACCTTGTTGGACATGGTTCGATCTATGATGAGTTATGCTCATCTTCCAGACTCGTTTTGGGGTTTTGTAGTGTTGACTCATGTGCTTGTTAATTTTAGGCTGTCTGACACATGTGCTTGTGACTCACCCAAAGAAGCTGGAACCACGTTAAAAGGTTTGCCTCTTTGTAGGCTACCCCAAGGAAACGAGAGGTGGTTACTTCTATGATCCGAGTGAGAACAAGGTGTTTGTTTCTACAAATGTTATCTTCTTGGAAGAAGACCACATCTGAGATTATAAGCCACAGAGTAAGCTCGTTTTGCGTGAGATTTGTGAGACTAAAACTACTGAGGGTTCAACAAGAGTTGTTGAACAGGCCGACAGATCAATAAGAGTTGTTAAGGTCGGAACATCTAGTAAACCAGCTCAAGAGTTGAGATTGCCTCGACGTAGTGGGAGGGTTATGAACCCACCAGATCGCTTGACTGAAGTCCAAAACATCATTTCAAATGATGAAGTCGAGGATCTGTTGTCTTTTAAGAAAGCAATGGAGGACTTTGACAAGGATGAATGGGTTAAAGCCACGAACCAGAAAATGGAGTCTATGTACTTCAATAACGTATGGAAGCTTGTTGATTCGCGTGATAGGGTAAGACCTATTGGGTGTAAGTAGATCTATAAGCGAAAGAGAGGTGTAGATGGAAAGGTGCAAACCTTTAAGGCTTGACTCGTGGCAAACAGTTATACCCAGGTCGAGGGAGTTGACTATGAGGAAATATTTTCACCTGTTGTCATGCTCAAGTCTATTAGAATTCTCCTTTCCATAACCACATTTTATGATTATGAAATATGGCAAATGGATGTCACGATTGCTTTTTTTAATGGTAATCTTGAGGGGACCATCTATATGACTTAACTAAAGGGGTTCATAGTTCCAGATCAAGAGCAAAAAGTTTACAAGTTTAATAGGTCCATTTATAGGCTGAAACAAAATCTAGATCTTGGAACATCAGATTTGACACTGCGGTCATGTCGTTTAGCTTTGATCAGAACGTTGATGAGCCTTGTGTCTACAAGAAGAACATCAACAACTCAGTAACTTTCCTGGTATTACATGTGGATGATATCCTACTCATTGGGAATGATGTAGGGTATCTGACTGACATTAAGAAATGGCTAGCTGCCTAGTTCCAAATGAAAGATTTGAGTGAGGCACAATATGTTCTAGGGATCTAGATCATTTGGGATCGTAAGAACAAATGGTTAGCTTTGTCTCCGGCATCGTACATTGATTAAATGTTGATCAGGTACAGGATGCAGGATTCCTAGAGGGGTTTATTACCCTTCAGGTATGAAATCGTTTTTTCTAAGGATCAATGTCCTAAGACACCTCAAGAAGTTAAAGAGATGAGACGGATTCCTATGCTTCAGCTGTAGGAAGCTTGATGTATGCAATGTTGTGTACCAAACCTGACATTTGCTATGCAGTAGGGATTGTCAGTCGATATCAGTCCAATCCAGGATTTGATCACTGGGCGGCGGTCAAGACGATCCTCAAATATCTTCAGAGAATGAGGGACTACATGCTCGTGTATAGAGATAAGGATCTAATCCTTATAGGATACACAGACTCTGACTTTCAGACCGATAGAGATTCTCGAAAATCAACATTGGGGTCATTTTTTACTCTGAATGAAGGGGTTATAGTGTGTGAAGCATCAAGCAAGGATGCATTGCAGACTTCACTATGGAAGCCGAATACATAGCCACTTATGAAGCAACTAAGAACGCTGTTTGGTTGAGGAAATTCCTTTCAAATTTAAAAATTGTTCCAAATATAGATTTTCCTATCACACTTTATTGTGATAACAACGGGGCTATGGAAAATCCAAAGGAGCCTCGGAGTCATCATCCGAGTAAGCATATAGAATGGAAATACCACTTGATCAGGGAGATTATGCACCGCGTTGATGTGATAGTCACGAAGATCGCGTTGGAGCACAATGTTGCTGATCCCTTTATAGCTATCACGGCTGAAGTGTTCGAGGGTCACCTGGAGAGTCTAGGTCTGCGGGACATGCCGCATCTTGTCTAGGGCAAGTGGTAGATGATACTGGAGTATGCCCTAGTTTATTGTATATTGTACATGTTTTACATTGTATTGTACATTAGTCTCCCGAGGCATTAGGACAAATGGGAGATTGTCAGGATTGGTATCCTAATTCTCCCAGAGTCTCGTTGTTTGTAATTATACACATTGTTTTATGAATAAAATAATTGTTATTTCATTCTGCCGTTTACACATATCTAATAAACAAAGCTCCATGGTTATCTTATGTAAACTTAAGCAGATATATGATTGTACAAGTGGATCATGCCTTAAGTGATAACCTAAATAGGTCTATAGTATAAGGATTAAGGTGAGATACCTGATCCTGGTGACACTACGGATACGACCCGCTTTGTAGAGGTTTGCAAGTGTTGTAAACTACTACAGATGGTAGATCCTGACCATTCATGTGAAGACATGCGAGCGGGGGTGTCCTATACAAAAAGTTTGTATAAGACCGGATCACGAGATGACTAGACTCTATATATATAGTCGTTGATACTAGAGACTTACATCTCACCTAAATGACCATAGGTGACACAACCTCAATCCTGAATGTTTTTGGAACTCCTACCTTTGACGGTGGTTCTTTGATTAGTATGGGTGAGAGTGGCCAGATTGCTAACTCAATATGCCTACCTTTTTGGAGACTTGTCTGATTTGGGAGCTGGGAACTCACTTACACAAGATGGAATTCACTCCTTCCCCGAAGCAGGGTAAGTAGATAGATTGCTCGCTTAAGATCTGATTTTAGAGCTTAAACAGAGTGGCCACAACTTCTCTTTGGAAGAGAGGACTCAATCATAGTAGGACTACGACTTATGTTTATTAGAGGGATCAGTGGTACTTAAGAAGTTAGATGTAACTACAGGGGCATAATGGTTATTGACCAAGATGTACTTACGAGTGACCTGTGAAGGGTTGTCGTACTGTTGATTGATTAAGATGGACACATAATATATCTGTTGTAAGAAGAGTTCAACTGTCGATCTTTAGTGGAGTGTCTGGCAATTAATAGATGGTGGATCCCGTGACTAAAGAGTTTAGTCAGTTATTCATGTACCGTTATAGCTTCGAGTTACACGTCCATAAGGTCCCCTTGGTAGCTCAATGGATTCAAGCTGAGGATCAGTTCTTGGTGTTGATTTGAAATGTTCAAATTGACAAGAGGTAATTCGATTATACATGATATGATCGGTATGGTGTGTAAGATACATCGAGTGGAGGATTAATGTAAATGAGATTTACATTAAGTGCCATGGAATAGATAAATAGCTATGGTTTATATGTTTCATGAGATGAAATATTAAAATTATAGGTTATAAGTTAGTTATCATTTATATTTATAATAATATTAATTATTGGATAATTATCTCTTTTTTTCTAATAACCAATTGAGTAGGAGGTTATTGGTGGTTTAATGATATCCGTGAGATAAAAGGAAATTTTTTTCCTATTTTTAGTAAGATCAAGAAATTTGTTGATTTTTTGAGATTTCCAATCTCAGAAAATATTCACGGGAGTTGTCAAGTAAATTAGATTTATTAAGTGACAGCTTGGAAGAACTAAACGATCGTGGAATGTTCTTAGACCATAAACACTCATCTTAGTGATGAGCTAAACGATCGCATAGCTTTTATTAGACGATCGCATAGCTTTTCCTAAACGATTGGGCATCAACCTATATGATAGGTTCTTCTATCTCCCACTTGCTCAATCATTTACACGATTGTGGTTCCTCCATTGTTCTGCCTCAATCCAAGTTCACACAGAGACCATGTTTCTCACACCGAGAATACCAAGGTAGCCTTCTTGGTGGTTTCATACTCAACTCGACACTATCGAGGTTCTGTGGAGGCCGTTCATTGTGTTTGTGACCTTGGCGATCGCTTGGTTCGAGTGCATGATGATTGTGCAGTGTAGCGGTCATGTTGGATGAACGTTCATGTGTTGCTATGTAGCTGTGATCGAGTATTTGTGATCAAGGAGCTTGAAGTTCAGTCTGCAAAAGTATGTTGCTCTTGTCCTTGATCTTTTGTATAGCATGAAGTATTTTCTATTTTATGCATAGCCGTATGTTTCCGTTTGGGATTGTAATTGTAAAGTTCATATACGATTGTAATTTGGAATGATCCTTTTGCTGCTCATAGAAATCCTCGTATTCGATTTTCTTCATTCTACCCCTCGGTATAAAAACTCCTGGGTTAGCAACAGCCTTCCCCTTTCCACCCTTTTTCTTCTTCCACTTTTTGGTGTTAGAGGAAGAAGGTACAAACTTAGTTCCAGAGGTCGGACCTTTGTGGAACTTTTTGGAAGATGAAGCAATATTTGCTTCACCCTTCTTCTCCTTGCTTATCAACAGGGATTGGAAAATCAATAGCTTATTGAGCAGGGTAGTCAGGATTTACTCAATCCTGTTCAAAACAGCATTGCTACAGAAGTGTAGGAAACTTTCAGGCAAAGATTCTAGAATAATGCTAATATGGCTTGCCTCATTGATGCTTGACCCGTTCATCTCCGCCACGTTGATGTGGATCATCATGTTGAGAATGTGTTTTCAAACTGATGCACCCTCTTACATATCGGCATTGAAGATGTACTTGAGAGTGTCGTGCCTAAGCATTGCAGATAGTTGTCTGAACATTTCCCTCAGGGACTCCATGATCTCATGGGCTGTGAGCATGGGCTCATGCTTCTTGGCCAAGACTTCGTTAAGGTTTTCCAAGATATACGCTCGGGCTTTCTCATTTACCCTTGTCTAGCACTCATATGCTTCCCGAATGTTTCGACGAGCATTCGAACGTGGAATGAGAGGATACTCCTCCATCAGGATGAAACACAGGTCATCGATGATTAAAATAGTGTTGATCGTATTTTTCCAGCCAGCGTAATTCTCGCCAATTAATTTATCGGTGGCAAGTAAACTAAGAGTAGCGGTAGCCATTTTAAATTTGCTGAAAAAGAACAGATTTATTTTAGTCTACTTGCCTTAAACCACTTTTAAGAAAACTAATCAAGTTTTAGCAAAATAGTCTAGTGTACCCTAAGTGACATCTATTTTGCAATAATGCTTCAGTGACGCAGGACAAAAGTCACCGTAGGGTGATCAAGAACCTCTTCACTGAAATGAGACATTCTCAACCATTAGACAAAAACAACTCCTTGTAACTGTAACTAATAGTCACCATTGTTCGGTCCAGAATTTGTTAACATCCTTAACAATTTTGTGTAAGTGTAACCCCTCATTTTAGGTTCTAAAGTCCCGCCCCAATGAGCCAGCCTTAAGGAAAAGCAGATTAGAACAAGAGACTAAAGCAACCTTATCCATTTCTGGAGATCAAATAAAGTGACATGCAATACAACCATCCTTTAGAGGGACACCCACGATGCCACGAGGCGATGCATGAAACTTTATTCAACCTAATGAGAGAGATTGAGAGATATGTTGTCATACGTCCTGCTCCCACTTACTATAAACACTCTCTCCATTCACCTTGTTATTGATCTACCTAAATGCCACTCGTAGGGGGATACCCATGGTGCCTTGAGGCTGAGAGTAGATCTCACGGTGTGAACTTTTAGGGAGAAACATGTAGAGGCAAAATGAAGTATCATGTACCCCATTTTCCTCCCACTGAGTGTTCTACCTAGGGTTAATTAACTTAGGAAAATCCAATTACTAATTTTATCTAAGTGTTTGTTTAATTTTCTAAAAAACAACTCTTGTCTTTGATGATTAAACAATTTTGATTCAAGTCTCATTAAACTCTTTAATGGACTTTCATCAAACTTGCATGCATGTAACAAATCTATCTAATTCACCTTTTCAGGTACGACGTTTCCATCGACTTAAGTACCCCAGCCTAGCCAAAATCCGCCTTAGACAAAAGGTCCCTTATGGATACATTTGCTACATATTTAATACTTTATTAGGAATCAATTTAATCCTATTAAATCGATTTAAAAGATTAAAATTAGTGTTCTAATCTCATTAGAAATGTGAACTTAGGTCTATCTCAATCATATTTTAAAACAATTTTAAAAATGATTATAGCCTACAGTTTGCATGCAACTCTTTGTTATTGATTTTAGTTATATTTCATTTAATTATAACAATTATAAATAAATGAAACAATTAAAACCAACCATTACATGATAGACATACATAAGTTAATTATAACATTATAAATTGACCTAAGGTAATGTCATGCTTCATACAATATTCATTCATTACTAATATATAACTTTTATATAACTAAGTAATGAATCATGCTAGCATAAATTCCACACAACCATTCAACCTTATATTATAACACTTATAATATAGATGATGCATGGATATGCTATAATGCATGCATGCATATATTATAACTCTTATATTATATGATGCTTGAGCATGCTTTATGTGATTTAAATCATGCATACTAGTATAATATAACACTTATAATATAAAACGATGCCTGAAAATAAAAGCATAACCTATGGTGGGTTTTAAAGCTATATGACATACATTATGACATATAATAAAAACATACATCACATGTATATTTATACTAAAAGTTGATGGACCGGGATAGAAACTCTTTAAACAAGAAATTAAAAGGCTAACAATTACAAAATTTTGAGTCAACAGGTTTGAAACAGGTGAACCGGGTCTTGAACCGCTCGCCTCGAACCACTCCATAAAGAACACCTTGCATCTGATCATGTAGTAAACAAACCATGCGTTGAGTATGCAACTTTATGCTATCACGTAGCTAATGACTATGTGATGAGCATGATAGTCTACACGATTGTGTAGCACGCAAGCAAGCGTTGAGTATCCAATATCGCGCGATCATTCAGTAAGCGAGCACCTATGCGATCATGTAGCCAACACAACACGATCGTGTAGCAAACTCTACACAATCGTGTAGTATTAGCTATGCGATCGTTTAGCAAATGCTACAAGATCATGTAGCAAATTTTACACGTTTGCATAACAAAAGCTACCTGATAGTTTAGCTCTAGCTACACGATTTAGAACCTCTGTTTCGTCTTTTCCATCGAAACACCGATCTGCAACCCTTCTTTGAAGCCTCACGAGTGACTCAAAACTAACAAATTTATAGACTAGATTGCAATATAATGCTAAAAAATGTAGAGGCCCTTACAAACCAGCTTTGTAAATTTAAAGAAAGCCTTAAACTGTGATTTCTATCTCGAAACATCCATCAACAATACATCTACAAACATTTATCAAAGAAATGCAATGTGGATTATAAAACCCACTAGTACTGTAAACGAATTCAATACAAGAATGGAATTTGGAATCAGAAACCAACAACCTGACTCTGATACCAATTGAAGAAACTTTAGTGAGGAGAACCTTGAGCGGAAGCGGATTGACCAAATTTCATTAATTATCGAATACTAAATTTATAGTAAACATACAAACAGATATGCATTTAAATTAAATTACAACATGCTTTATAAAGAAAAGTGATCAAGAAATATCACCTTTGAAGAATCTTTCTTCACGTATCCTCCCTCGAACGGTCACGAACAGCTTGAAGACCTTATTTCAGAATTTCCTCGAATAGAAACCCGGACACAACCAAAATGGAGTCCTCGATATTCTCAGAGTGAGAACACAGGAGTGATGAGCTCTGACTATTTTGGTTTAGAGGGGAAAAGGCTTAAGGTGGAGGAAGAAGAATATTGAGAGCTTTTCGCCAAGAACACTCAAAGATATAGAACCCTTTTGTAAATTTCTCTCAATCGTCCAACAACATTAGCAACAAGAAGAAAAAAACATTTTTCTTTTTCTACTTGCCCAAATTAACCACCAACCACTAATGTGGGTGGAGAGAAAAGATGGGGAAGGGAGTTGTAATTCCTTTCCTTATTATTAAAATATAATATTATATAAATAAATATGATAACTAACTTGTCATATTATATTTATATTATATTATATGTTATATCAAATGTAACATATTACCTATAGTTTTAATATTGTATCACATACAATATAAACTATAGTTTCTTTTCTCTTTTATATGACATTTATTAAAAATCATATTTATATTAAATTTAACAACTATGAATCCCATCATAGAAAACATATTTAAATCTCATTCAAATATTTATTTCCTCCCATTAAGTAATAATGTATCAAATACATTATGACAATTATATCACATATAATTGAAACAATAACTGTTTCTCAACTAAATCCTTTTGAGCTACCAAGGGGACTTCATGGACCTGTAGCTTGAAGCTCCAACGGTACATGAATAATTAATTAATCTCTTTAATGAAATTATTCACCATATGTTAACTGTCAGGCACTCCACTAAAGACCGATACTTGGACTCTTTGCACTAGAGATATATTTCTATGTCTATTGGATATTACCAATCAACAGTACGATGATCCTTTACAAATTGCTCGGAAGTACACCTAGGCCAAATCACTGTTTTTCCCCTGTAGTTACATCTAACTTCTTAAGTACCACTAATCCCTCTAATGAACAATAGATCATAGTCCTACCATGACTAAACCCATCTCGGACTATGAGATGGTGTGACACCGCATTGTTCAAGACCGGAAATCAGCCTTTAAGGGAGAAATTTATCAACTTACCCCAGCTTTGTGGAAGGAGTGAATTCTATCTTGTGTAGTTGTGTTCCCAAATCCTTAATAAAACGAATCCCCAAAATGATAGGCTTGCTGATTTGACGATCTGACCACTCTTACCCATAGAAATAAAAAGACCGCCCTCATAGGTAGGAGTTCACAACTCACTCAGGATTCAGGTCATGTTACGTATGGTCATCCTAATGCAATGTAAGTCTCTATTATGAACGATGTTATATAATGAGTTTAAACATTTCGTGGTCCGGTCTTATACAAATTCCATTGTATAGAATATCTCCACGCGCATGTTTAATACATGAATGATCAGGATCAGATCCTTTGTAGTACTTTACAACAATTGTAACACCTACAAAGCAGGTCATATTCGTAGTATCACAGGATAAGGTACCCAGCCTTATCCATCTACTACATACCATTTAGGTTATCACTTAAACATGATCCACTCGTATGTCTCCACATACATGTTTAAGTTACAAAGATAACCTTGGATGTTAGTTTATTGGTTTGTGGTTAATGCAACTAAAATATCACATATTTTATAGTCAAAGTGAATAAAATATCATATATTTTATTAATCACATAAAGAGTTTGTTCATACAATGTTTACAAAATATAGGACCCTACGAGATTTAGGGCATCAACCCCAATAGAAACGTTGCGATAAATTCTCTAAATATCCCTCTTCGCCTTTATGTCAATATATGTTGAATTTTGAGAGATATATTGAATTTCGAGGCTAAATTGATGGAGGCCAAGGTTGATCTTCATTCTTCTTCTTTTCCCTTCAAATTTTATTATCTTTAGGTTAGTTTTTCTTTTTATTTTGGGTTGTAATTGATGAATCAGATGTTCATATCTAGTTTTTCTATGAACTAATAGATAACTTCTATCTAATTTCTTTGAGCAAGAGCCCTATATTTAATTTCTTAAGATTTCTGTGATTAAATGTGATGTTCTTCAATTGTATGTTTTCTTTGAATCTTGATGTAATTAGATTTGCATTTGTGATCATAATTGCATGTCTCCACTAGTTAGTTTCGAGCTCGCGTGTTTCCTTTTGTTTTTCTATGCTTGAATTTACCCCATAGCAAAAGATTAGATGTGAATGCCTAGATTTATAAGCTGGTCTTGAATCCTGGTAATGCATGTTTAATCTAGATTTGAAGAATATGTTGGTTAATTGAATATGGCTTTTCCTGACATTTAATCAATGCAATTGAATCCATTCTTAATGCATATGATTTTTAATTCTATATGATTGCTAAGAACCAAGTAGAATTAAGAGTAGATAGTTTAATTAGGGTATGGTCTCTCCATCCTTAATTAATAATTAGGACACTTAATATATTTTGATTTAATTGATTATCGACCTTTGTAGAGATTACCTAAGTCAAATCGATTTAGTAGTTGTGCATGCATAGAACGGAATGTTTGTTTAATTATTGATTTCCATGAAGAAATTGCATAGGATACTCTCTCTTTCTCTAAAAAGTAGATAGACCCCTATCCTAGATTACATTTATCTTTTTATTTCAATATCATGCATTTATCTCATTTACACCAAAACCCCCCCATTTACCACTCTAGTTAGGAAATTAGCTTAACAAAACAAATTGTGCTTCCCTACGGATCGACCTGTACTTACCGCTATTGCTACGTCTTTGTAATGATAAGAGTAATTCAGTATTATAAATTTCCTTTTGATTAGTACTCCTTTTTGGGAATTAAATGACACCAGAAAGTGGCACTGTCTTTATGTTTCGATGTCCCTAGGGGATCACCACTTATGCATATGATTGTAACCCTCCGGGATCACTACTTATGAAAGTGTGCCTTCGAGTTCGCTTCTTATGTTTATGCTTGTGCTTATGCCTTTGATACGTAATGTACACTTGTGTCTCGATAGAAAGCTTAACAAGTCACCTAGGGGGCCCAGTAGCGGGTCACTTACTAGGCTCATTCTTTTCTCTCCATGTTTTTCAGGTAAGGGAAAGGGTCAGACGGTGAATGACAAGAAGAATCCGCGACCTGATCGTATGGACTTGACATTGCTTCTGCACTTATTTTTTAAAAAAATTGACCTGTTTTGGTTTAGGAGTCAAGCATCTAAAACTCTTTTGTTAGTTTTTTTGTTTATTTGTTAACTCATTTATTTATTTTATTTATTTGGGTCAGGGGTACCTCGAACAATGAATTTATGTCTTTTTTCTTTAAAGTTAATTTTGATTCTTTTGCCCAAATTTATTAAAAACCTTTTTGGAGTTTATTTAATAAAGTCAATTTTGATTGTTTTGTCCAAATTTATTAAAGACCTACTTTCAAGTTATACATGCATATAGTAATGCCATCCAGTAAATATTAGAGAGTCGGGTCATTACAATCACACTTTATTGTGATAATAGTAATGTTGTGACAAACTCAAAAGAATCTCGAAGCTATAAGCATGAGAAACATATTAAAAGAAAATATCACTTGATACAAGAGATTATGCAACAAGGAGACATGACTGTCACGAAGATAGCTTCGGAGCACAACATTGCTGATCCATTTACAAAGGCTCTCATGGTTAAAGTGTTTAAGGGTCATCTAGAGAGTCTAAGTCTGTGAGATATGCACCATATTGTCTAAGGCAAGTGGGAGATATTACTAGTATAATGTATGCCTTAATTTATTGTATTAATGTACATTATTGTATTGTAATTGTTATATTTACTGCTTCGTATACCCCACTAGCTTTAGGAAAAATGGAAGATTGTTGAGGATTGTGTCCTAAATCTTGTGGTTTGTAATGTATAAAAAAAATTCATTTACTTAATAAAATAAAGAGTTATTTTATTTGACATTTAGATTTGTGTAACTCAATCCAATAAACTAAGATCCAAGGTTATATTATGTAACTTAAACATGTATGTGGTTGACATACAGGTGGATCATGTGTAAATAATAACCTAAATGTTATGTAGTATATGGATAAGATTTAGGTGCCTTATCTTGGTGACACTACGATACGACCCAATTTGTAATTGTTACAAGAGTTATAAAATGTTACAAACAATTTGATTCTACTCGTTCATCTGGAGACATGTGAGTGGAAGTATCCTATATGAAGAGTTTGAATAAATCCGAACCGCGAAATGATTAGTCTCTCTTTATAATGTCGTTAATTGAAGAGATCAATATTTCATAGGATGACCATAGGTGACTCAACCTTAATCCTAAGTGAGTTATGAACTTGATGGAATGGACACATGCGCAGCGGAAGAAAAACAGATCTAAAGTACTTTAATTAGGTTAATTATAAAGATAAGCATGCAATAGAAACAAATAAAAGGGGAAAAGAATACAACCTTTGTAATTTTGTTCTAGAAAACATGAGATAGAAATTAAATTCCTTTTCATAAAGGGAATGTGATAAACATTTTCAAGTAGAATGTGTCTATCTCCAATAAATAACTTTATATCTCTCCCTGCTTTAGCCGAAACAACCTCTCCGTTCCCTACCTTAAAGGTTTCTTCGGCTTCTATAAGTTGTCTCCAAGAACTAGTTTCCTGAGAAAAATTACAGATATGATTAGCGGCTCTTGAATCCATTATCCAGGTTAACTTATCATTTTCCATCAAACACGTCTCAATGACAAGTAAACCATGTTTACTTTGTTGTGCTTTCTGGTAAGTAGCAGAATTGGGAGATAGAGGACGTTCCTCTATTAAAACATAGTTTAAATCATCAACTGCTAGTATATTCGCTTTCCATGTTGATTTACCATTAAAAGTGTTGGAAACAAGTAAATTTAAAGAATTCAACATACTGAAATTATAAATAAATTCTAATTAGTGAATTACTTCTAAACCTAATCAAATTTTAGCAAAGTAATAATGTATCCAAATTTCATTATTTTTGCAACGATGCTATAGGGAGTCAGAATAAGTGCTTAAGGGCATTTAAATACTCCTTCACTAAAGCAAGACATTCTTGACTAAATACTATCTCCAAAATAACTCATATTTTGATAGTCATTTAGCTACCGTTTTCGGTCAAGAACTTACTAACACTTAGTAATTCTGTAGGTGTAACCCTCCATTTTCAGATCTCAGAAATTAGTGGCCCGAACGATGCTATCGAATTGGAGAGTCAAAGTTAGGAAAAAACCTAAGAAATCCTATCCATTTATGAAGTTTGAGTTGTTCCAAATTCTATGTTACAACCCTCCGAGGGGATAATCGTGGTTAGCATCTAGCTAATGCCACCTTAAAGACGACAAGCAGGCACAACATAGGGATCTCACTATCCAAACTAATGAAGAGACCGCAGGATACATTAACACACATCCTTCACCCACTTACTATGAACTACTTCCCCTATTCACCTTGCTATTATCCCATACAAACACTATCCGAATGGAGGTCACTCCAAGGTGACACGAAGTGTTGCATGGATCTCATGGTGTGAACTTTTAGGGTCGTGAGAGCTAAGAACAACATATCTCATATGTTACTCATCTTCCACTAAAGTGTTCTATTTGTTGTCTCGATATATTTATACTCAGGTTTGATGACCCGGATAAACTCAAAACCAAAAATGATGTTTATTAAAACTTCATAACTTAACCTAATATATAGTAAACTAATATATATGATTAATATACAACTAAACATTATCCAACAACTCAAACTCCAGAAATGGATAGGATTTTTTAGGTTGTTTCCCAACTTTGACTCTCTAACTCGGTAGCATCGTTGGGGCCGCTAATCTTTGAGATCCAAAAATTGAGGGTTATACTAACAGAATTATAAGTGTTAGTAAGTTATTGACCTAAATCGACTATCGGAATATGAGTTATTCTGAAGATAGTATTTAGTCAAGAATGTCTTGCTTTAGTGAAGGAGTATTTGACTGCCCCTCGATAGTACTTCTTTTGACTCACTATAGTATCATTGCAAATAAAATAATGAAATTTGGGTACATTATTACTTTGCTAAAATTTGATTGGGTTTAGAAGCAATTCACTAATTAGAATTTTTTTATAATTTCAGCATGCTGAATTCTTCAAATTTACTTGCTTTCGACACTTTTAACGGTAAATCAACATGGAAATCGAATATACTAGCAGTTGA